>NC_083326.1:8698271-8808271 GCF_963455315.2 Globicephala melas | reverse complement strand
ATGTAACATATTTGAATGGCTATGTTAAATTAGTTAAAAAAATTTGTAGGTAGACATTTCTAAATTTTGAAAGGATTGTTAAAACCATCTCTATTCTTTTACATACAGATGGGCAACAGGCATATGAAAAAATGCTCAACATTGCTAATTATTAGAGAAATGCAAATCAAAACTACAATGAGGTATCACCTCACAGCAGTCAGAATGGCCATCAAAAAAAAAGACTACAAATAAATGTTGGAAAGGGTGTGGAGAAAAGGGAACCCTCCTACACTGTTGGTGGGAATGTAAGTTGGTGCAACCACTATGGAGAACAGTACAGAAGTTCCTTAAAAAACTAAAAACAGAGCAACCATATGATCCTGCAATCCCACTCGTAGGCATATATCCAGAGAAACTGTAATTTGAAAAGATACATGAACCCCAATGTTCACAGCAGCAATATTTACAATAGCCAAGACATGGCAGCAATCTAAATGTCCGTCAACAGATGAATGGATAAAGAAGATGTGGTACACACACACACACACACACACAATGGAATACTATTTAGCCATAAAAGAGAATGAAATAATGCCATTTGCAACAACATGGCTGGACTTGGACGTTATTATGCTAAGGGAAGTAAGTGAGACAGAGAAAGATAAATACCACATGATATCACTTATATGTGGAATCTGAAATATGATACAAATGAACGTACTTACAAAACAGAAAGTGACTCATAGACATAGAAAACAAGCTTATGGTTACCAAAGGGGAAAGGGAGGGGGAGGGAGTATGTGATTAACAGATATACATTACTATATATAAAATAGATATATAAAATAGATAAGCAGCAAGAACCTACTGTATAGCACTATATTAAATATCTTGTAATAACTATAATGCAAAAGAATCTGTAGAAGAATATATATATGTATACATATATATATGTGTGTGTGTGTGTGTATATGTATATATATCTCTGAATCACTTTGCTGTACACCTGAAATTAACATAACATTGTGAGTCAACTATTCTTCAATTAAAAAAAAATCCTTTCTGCTCTTTTAAGTAATATTAGATTGAACCTTATGAAATTACCATTTTGAGTTAAAACACAGTTGAATATCACCATTTTATAGGGTCCAATTTAATTACAGTAATACTCAGTACTTAGGTCTTACTGTCCTGGGTGTTTTACAGAAGTTAATAATCTGAAGCTAACATCATTATAAAAGGCAACTCCTGGATTCAAATGCCTGAAAATCCCATGCCTTTTCCTGTTATGCTACTACATGCATTTAGGTATTCTAGCAGTTTTATTCTACTGTTTGTTTATAACTTCATCATTTTTTATGGCTTTTGGTATAATTGACAAATATATCCAAGCCAGGTTGTATTCCAACTGACTCTGTCCTGCACAGGGAGGTCTTAGCTGCAAATTCCCTCTTTGCTGCTATTTCCTGGGACTCTGGACCTGTCGTGTTGGCCTTCTTCAGTCTCTTAAATGTTGTCTCCCAAACAGGCTTCACAATAAGCCGCCATCACCACAATGTCATTTCTGACCATCCTCAGATGGAGCAGAAAATGTTTTACAACATTATTCTTTCTGTTTTGAGAAAATATAAATGCAATTCTGAAAGATGTCTAAAGTACACAGACTTCAGGTAAGTCCAGTTTAGAAGGGAAGTCTTACACTGCAGCCTCTCTATCTGGAGGGATTATTTGTTCAACTAATCTAGGCTCCTCCCAGGCAAGAACTCCTTTCTGGTCCCTTATGAACTTTGCATTTTCTTTTCATTCCAGTATGCATCCCTTCAGCAAGCAGTGTGACAGCTCAACTCCCTAGCTTCTACTGAAGTCAGTATCATAATTAAATCATATCCTCTAGCTACCCATCTAGACACAAGGTCCCGTAATAAGCAATGTGTACTCTTGTATGTGAAAATATACTCACATTCTGTACACTACTGGGAGCTTTTCCACCGGAACAGACTTAATGGGTTCCATGGAGTCCCTGGAATTTTATGTGTATGTATAAATGTCAATTTTTCTTGAGTTTACATATCTAGATGTTATAAAATGCTGAAAGAAACCCTTTACCTCAAAAAATATTATAATAAAAATACCCCAGGCCCAGGGATCAATGAAAGAAGAATCATCTCAACTTAGGTGAGATTTTTCCTCCTGTTATTGAAGTTACTCATTTTTAAAACTTCTGTTTGAAGAAAACTCACTTATAATTTGTCAAAATGTATTTCAGAAGTTGGAGGACAAAATAGCACGATTAGGTATAAATTATTTCTTACTGCTGCAATTAAAAACACAAGGAAAAAGAAGATAATGATAAATGCATACTTAAGCGTTTCAAATCTCAACAAGAAGTCCACATATTTAACGAAATAAAAGATAAGTGAAGAATTCTCAGCTTAGTAATTTATTTCAAAATCATTTCAACTCCACGGGAAGTGCTTAGAATAATGACTATAGGGGCTTCCCTGGTGGCGCAGTGGTTGAGAATCTGCCTGCTAACGCAGGGGACACAGGTTCAAGCCCTGGTCTGGGACGATCCCACATGCCACGGAGCAACTGGGCCCGTGAGTCACAACTCCTGAGCCTGTGCGTCTGGAGCCTGTGCTCCGCAACAAGAGAGGCCGCGATAGTGAGAGGCCCGCGCATGGCAATGAAGAGTGGCCCCCGCTTGCCACAACTAGAGAAAGCCCTCACACAGAAACGAAGACCCAACACAACAAAAATAAATAAATTAATTAATAAACTCCTACCCCCAACATCTTCTTTAAAAACAAAAAAAACAAAAACTGAGTTTTCCACCCAAACTATGCCAGCCTGCACCCCTACACACCCTGTAGGCTTGTGGGTCATTCCTCGGGGAGCTGACCTGCACCTAAAAAAAAGAATGACTATAAAGCAAATAATATCATGGGCATGTATGTAAGTGAAGCATCTGTTCTCCTATAAACTTCTTTTGCATTTCTTGTAAAATTTTTTTTCTAGTACATTTGAAACTCTGAATTCTTTGGGGAAAACAAATAAAAATTCAAGGAGAAAAGCTTAAAATGGTATAGAATCTATATTATTGATAAACAGCTTTAATTTCAAGGGGGTCACAAGAAACAGAGAAGACTGCAACAATATGAAATGAATGAAGACTGGCATGAAATGCAATGATCGGTACCATGACTGTTGTTTTTTTTTTTTTCGTCATTAGGAATACGTTGCATTAAAACATTGATCTAGTCTCCTACATGAGTTCCCAAAGCTTTGCTGATGCAAGTCCACTGACCAAGACAAGGGGGTGCTCTCTTGGGATTCTGGCACAGAACCCTACTTAGTAACACTCCAGGCTTTGGCCAAATGATAGACAGCAAATCCCAGTTAGATGTGCTAAAGAGAACCTACTAAAAGGAAAGACTGGGAAACAGGAAATGCTAATGCAATTTTTGGAGGAGGCTATTTTAAAGATAGGGTTGAGTATAGATATAGAGAAAAATCACAACTCAATTTTTGAAGCAGCACAGAGAGTCTGTTCATGCCCTATTTGATGACAAGTGGCCCTTTTACTTATGTTCACACACAGAAAGGTATAGGTACCATACCTGAGGCATATTCACCAGGGAATAACTGACATTAAACTCCAGTGTTCCTAAGATTTTAAAACTTTATGTCAAAGGTCAGCTTTCCCATCCTTACTTATGTACGCATGCTTAAGAACGTCTTAAACATATTACTGGTGATATAAGACACCACCAGGATTACACTAATATTTAAACACACTCCTCCTTCATACTTGAATGAAAAGCTTGAGCAGGAACTCGGCAAATTGTCTCCAGTGCCAATTAATTTTTAAAGACAGAGCATATATTTTTATACTTGTGGATTCTGACAACATGAAGAGTTGAAGATTTGATTACTTCTGAACCTACATTTATGTATAGAGGAACAACTGAATGAGTTGACAGTACTGATGGCTGTAATTAAAGTGAAATTAATATTTATTTTAAAGTAGAAGTTAGCATTAAAAACCTATATTATGTGTGGTTTTGATTATCCAAATAGACCTAATATTTGACTTCATTTGTTAAAGATCACTACCTCTTAAATGAGAGATGATGACTTTCTTTTTTACAAACCAATGTTTGAGTTGGTCAACAGATGTCAGAATTTTGTCCTAAAGTTAATATGAATCTCTAATGGATTCATAAGGCAGATGCTAACTTAAGAACTCCATTTTCCTGCTTTTGTTTCAAGAAAATCATCAAAACTCTCCTTTCTTTAGTCTTTAATATATTTAGATAGAGATAAATCTTGTACCATCTTTTTCTTACACTTGACAATATGTATCTCTTCACTTTCTCTTAATCATGCTATGTGACTCTAAGTGTTTGAAAATTCAAAATTGAAAATTGTTCATAGAAAAGTGAAAAAGGAACCAAAAATTTTAACAAAGAGATTTCCTAGCCACTCTTCATTCCTTTGAAATTTGACAAGGTCTTTTTTTTTTTTTTTTGCTTTTTTTCATTCATTTAAATAAAAGGCTGTAGCTAAATAAAGTAAAAAGGCAATTTCAATACAAGTAACCCAATCCCCTTGTATATAAAGTAAGGAATCTGGGGCCCAGGCAATGATTTTTCTACTGTCAGTTGTCAGCAAAGCTGGCTTAGACTCTGACAGTAATGCACATTTATCTCCACATAAAATTCACATCCATTGCCTCAAGAAGAGACTATAAGAGACTATTTCAGAAGAATGTGCCAAATTATTCATTTTTAAAACTTTCGTTTCAGATGACACTTCCTTTTTTTTTTTTTTTTTGTGGTATGCGGGCCTCTCACTGTTGTGGCTTCTCCCATTGCGGAGCACAGGCTCCAGACGCGCAGCTCAGCGGCCATGGCTCACGGGCCTAGCTGTTCCGCGGCATGTGGGATCTTCCCGGAGCGGGGCACGAACCCATGTCCCCTGCATCGGCAGGCGGACTCTCAACCACTGCGTCACCAGGGAAGCCCTCAGATGACACTTTCAAAAACCCCTCCCTTCCTTTAGGTCCAGGGTAGAATCCTAACTCACCCACGAACCTCATCTTGACACACTGAGTATCCCTTCTGAGAAATCTGACTTGCTTTGATGTCTACACCTTCTGCACGTTTTAATGGAGAGCTACACATAGCAGTTACTTAATAAATGGTTCTTAATTAACAACTGCAAAATAATAAAAATAAAATGCATCCATAGCTTACTGAAGGGAAACCAGTGATGAAAACATTTATTTCCTGACTTAGAAATAGCTTCTGAAATAAGATGGAGAAAAATGAATTGAGTGGCATAAGAGAAGTTAAGCAGATAACCTCTAATATTTGTACAGCGCTTTTCAATCTAGAAAGCACCACTCATACACATTTTCTCATTTAATGTAAAACCTACCACCTAGTGAATATCATCATAAAATTCCATTACAGTTCTGAAGATGAGTTTCTTTTTTTGAACAGGAATCTCTGGACTTACTGTTAGAGCAGGCAACAGTATTGGAATACTCACAATGGCTACGGGCTCAAAAAGTAAATTTCCATTCAGTTAGTGTTTCCACATTGGCACTTCCAGGAACACTCATACAATGTTTTATATATGTGTATATACACACACACACACACATACATATACATACACACACATATATATACATATATATTCATATGTGTGTATATGTATGTATATAAATATATATATATAAAGTAGAAGTAAGAGAAGGCAGACATCAGTTCCAACACTGATATATATATATATATATATATATATATTCTAAATCTTATTTAGGCATTCATGCCTACAAAATAGCTTTAACTAAATCTCTAGATATCTCTAAGCTTATAAATCATCATTTTTATGGACAATTAAGGCATAAAAACTCTGAATAAAGATGGCTCAGCATATTCTTTTCCTATATATCAAAGGTTTACATAACACCAAACATCTGGATATAAAGCAAAATGTTCAACCTTCCATATGCTTCCAAATATCTAGATGTTTAGTATCATGCAGAGATAAAATTACATAGAAAAAGTGATACAGATATCTATTCAATAAAATACAGTATCTGAATCATTCTTCATGTTAAGCCATCTGATTTTTTTAAATGCTGATATTAGTGTATTTAGGAAAACAACCTAATATTTCAGGTCACAAGCATTTACTGCCCTATTGTACATATTATCCTGCATTTTCATACCCAAACAAAAGACACATTCACAAACATCTCCACAACAGATGATGAATTTCAAAGAAAGGTGATACACAATAATATCTTATATTAAAAAGATGATAGCATCAAATATAAGTGTACAAATTTATAAGAGAAGCTATAACTACTCAAGGGTGAAGGTCAAGGATTTATGGGTTGTTTATGTTCCATTTTTCTTTCTGTTCTATAGTAGAAGGTTGCAGTATGAGACAGTATGTGAGCAGCTCACTAGTTCATATACAGGCTTACTTGTTTATTAAAAGGGTCACAGCAGTAGTTACCAAAATCCCTATGATAAGGATATTCAATTCAACCAGGAGTCAGCAAACTATGGTCCTAGGGCAAATCATATGACAGTGAGCTTAGAATGGTTTTTACATATTTTAATGGTTGAAAACAAAATGACACGTAAAATTTCATGACACGTTAAATTATATGAAATTCAAATGTCGGCGTTCATAAATAAAATTCTATTGTTGCACAATCATTCATTTATTTCAATGGCTGCTTTCCTGCTATAGGGGCAGAGTTGAGTAGTTACAACATTGGCCATATGCCCCCAAACCAGAAATATATATTATTTACTACCTGGTCCTTTATGGAAAAAAGTTGCTGATCCCTGGTTTACTCCCATAAATAATTACTAATTTGAAACTTTTTCTTTATTATTCAAATGACCCTAATTTTTTTAAAAAAGAGAGAGGGAAAATATACATGTAATAATAAACTACAAACTTAAAATGTAGAAAATCCTCAAGCCATTTCTTCCTAATCCTCTAAACATTCTGTTTATTGTTTGCTTTCTTGTGAAATATTAACTCGTAGGAAATAATAAATGAACAAGTTTAAAGCTAACTCCTATGGCCAGCTGATTAGCTTCATAAATAATAAGTTCTTTTGTCTCTCTCCTTCTCTCATTCCTTTACAATATGGGATGATATTTGAAATTTATTTGGAAAGCTTTGGGAGTTTTCTAAAATTTACTTGGATGGCAAAATAAATCAAACTGGGAGTTTTTTTTTCTAAGAACATGTTATTTGTGACCTAAATAAGTAGTGAGTTAGACAATCAGGTAGAAACAGGTATTTCTATTATACTTACATTTACTATGTATGATTTACATTATTCCTTATTTCATCATCTTGGTTTTCATTTTTGATCACTTAATTTGATTTTGATTCTTTTGTGTATTTTGTCAGCAGTGCGTGCGAGGTATTATGGCTGCCTGAATCCCTTGTGGCATACAAAAGGAGAGAGGGAATACCTTTTTAATAGGAATCCATCTATTTTCAATAAGTTAATGGAGACAGGATGATATTTTTAAAACAATCTCTCTTAATAAGGAAGTAAATTAATATATGACCAGCATGTATGGGGCAGTGGAAAGGCTAGCAGTTAGGAATTGAGACTATTACTATTTCTGCATCTGTTCATTAACTGACCTTGAGCAAACCATATCACCTCTCTCGGCCTCAGTTTTCTCATCGATCAAATGGGAAATTTAAATAGTTGATGTTGTTTCCAGCTCAAATAATGTGCACTTAATAAATATTTGTTTAATGAATTAGTATATTTTTTCATTAAAAGTATTTCTAGAGTTTCTATATAACTAGTGAAAGTAAGCTTTACACTTTTTTATTTTTAAGTACTATATCAATATTACTATTATTTCAAAATAGCTAGTTGTAAATATTTTTATGGAAACAGATATAATATGGTACAAGAGCTTCAAGAATTACAAAGTCCTGATTTTCACACTTCTGGCTTTTTGCCAGACTTGTGTCAATCACCTACTGAATAACTCATTTCACCAAAGTTCACAAATAAGATAAGTATATGATACTTTACACAGTAAGTTTATTCTTGAAGGTTTGGATAATCTAAATGTTGTTTTAAATGCATAATGGGGGCTCAGATTTAAAGAAACCCTTAGCTCCGTCCTTTTGTAACAAAAGAGCCTTTTGTGATGTGAATAACATACACTAACACATCTGTTTTATAAACTGCCTTCATACATTAGACTTGCCTGAAGGAAGTTTTTTTCTTTTTTTGTGGTATGCGGGCCTCTCACTGTTGTGGCCTCTCCGGTTGCGGAGCACAGGCTCCGGACGCGCAGGCTCAGTGGCCATGGCTCACGGGCCCAGCCGCTCAGCGGCATGTGGGATCCTCCCGGACCGGGGCACGAACCCGCGTCCCCTGCATCAGCACGCGGACTCTCAACCACTGCGCCACCAGGGAAGCCCCTGAAGGAAGTTTATACCTGGTCTTTTCTAAGAAATGCGGAAAATAATTTATAAATATTTAGAAGGTGCTTAATTCATTATTAGATTATTTTAATCTCTGGAGAAAAGATATTCAGACAAAATAACAATGGATTTAAATGTCTGAACCAATCCTAAACTTTAGAAAAATACATTATCTTTACCATGCTAAACATTTCACCCTACGACGTGGTGCCAGTCTTCCGAATTTGACAAACAGATTGTGGTTGTTTAAATGCAAGATGCCATTACCTAGAGGAAATGACATTCTTTTAAGTTTCTAGGTCTTCCTACTAAAGGCTATTAAGCCCACCCATAATGGAGTTGATTTAGTACACACTACCATTAAATGCATAAAACAGTTATGACAGTGATTCTAGGGAGTGTTGCTTTTTGTTACAATTTGGGGCCCAGGAGGTTATTAACAAATCTCTTCCGGGTCATCAGCCCGGTTACAAAAATGGACTTCTCCAGTCAAGGTCAAGATTTCTATGAAAGATGTTCAAGAGTTGGTATATAGGAGTTATATCTGTATTCTTCTCCCTGGACATAAAAGCAGTTTCTAAAGTTCCTGGAAAATATCTCAATGAAACTTGATTCAGAATGAATTGGATATTCTTCACTAGAAGGATATACACCAATGGATGTAATGACTCAATGAGCTATAGATATCTCAGTATCATAGCAAACATTGACAAAACGATGCATAATGACTGTGGGTAATGGAATAACTCCAGAGACATCAAGAATTATTATTAATGAATAATTACAGCACATCAATTTGAAGAGGAATAAATGATTTCTAAAAATACAAGAAATAACAGAGGCTATAAGACACTCTTTAAGTAATGACTTGTTCTCTCCCATTAAGGTTAAATGAATCAAAACTAGATGCTACCCTTTAGTTTGATATAATTAAATGATAACAGATTTTTTAAAAAAAATCCAAGTCTCTTTAGAGCCAGATTACCAAACAAAAATATCTACTAAAAAGTAAACTTGAGTACTTCTGCTTCCTGTGTGTATCACTAATAGCTGGTATCAAAAAATCATGCTCTCAGCCTGCGGTGTATCATTATTGTTACTATAGACATATAGACAGTACAAATGAGAAGTAAACAGATCATCTAGTTTATTCTTCCAGCATATAGGGCTCTACTGACATCCCAAAGGAGAAATAAATGTTTATTGATTTCTGCCTATGTTTCTGTATTCAGTAACTAAGGAAACATGTACTGACTTCAGTGTGCATGCTCTTAGTTCTTCCAGATCATAAATGATAAACTGAATTAGACCTCAACATTTGCTTGGAATTTCCTGCAGCATGACACCCAAAAGGTTTTTACTATGGATGTTCTTTTTAAACATCGTCAGTCCTTCTTCAGGTTTACATTAATCCAGATATCCTCTGACTAACTTTCAGTCCGCAGCCATAATGGTTACTTGGCTCTTACGGCTTACCATTTTTCATTATTAAATCTTATTAATTATCACAGCATCAGAGATTTCCAGATTTGGACAAAACTTTAAAGGCCATCTAGCCCGGGCTTCCCTGGTGGTGCAGTGGTTGAGAGTCCGCCTGCCGTTGCAGGGGACACGGGTTCGTGCCCTGCTCCGGGAAGATCCCACAGGCCGCAGAGCGGCTAGGCCCGTGAGCCATGGCCACTGAGCCTGCGCCTCTGGAGCCTGTGCTCCACGACGGGAGAGGCCGCAACAGTGAGAGGCCCGCATACCGCAAAAAAATAAATAAATAAAAATAAAGGCCATCTAGCCCAACTCTGTCCTGACAATAGTTTCTTCTGTAGTCTTCGCCTGGTACAACTAGACCATGCTTAGAAGATTTCATTGTTAGCTAACACATCACTTTCCATCTTTTGAACTCATTAGACTTACTTATGCCAAGCCTAAGTTCTGTCTTTTATCTCCCATTCATTCATCCTAGTCTACCCTCAGATTCCACCCCAATAAATCTAATTCCTTTTCTTCATGACTACTCTTCATAGGTATAAGAGTAGAAATTATGTGTCCCTAGTCTCCTCCTTTTAAGAACTTATCTACATTTCATAAATGAGAGGACTAAGTTCCTTTACCACCCTGATAGTAATCAAGTGAATTGGATTAACTTGTTTATAAATTTCTCTTAGAGATCGGCATGGTAGATGTGTTTTGGTCAAAACAGAGAAGAATGAGACCATCACCTCTACCATCCTAGGTATACCTCACCTTTACTGATGAAATCCAAATCACATTAGTTGACCAACATCAGACCTAAAAGCTACGCAAATCCACAACCTTGTATTTTTCACGTATGATTTTGACCATACAGATCTTTCCCCATTCTGTCACTGATCTTTGGTAAACTCAAAGTTAGGACTTTCTATAATTCATGTTAAAGTTGAAATTTCATGTTGTCAGATGCAAGGAATTTGTTTCAGCTAGTCAATCAACATCAGTTGGATGCTGGAAAACATCACCCTAAGTCATTGAAGCCCTTCCAGTGTCATATCATTTATGAATTCACAAGCATTCATCCACGTTGATTAAAACATGAATAAGGCTAGACAGAACACCTGTAGCATGTTACTACAACTTGTCTCTCAACATGCACAAGGTCTCATTAATCCAAATCCTTAGGGCATTCCTTCAGTTACTAACCTGCTAGTCATCTTTTCTTCTAGTTCTTATCTGCCATAGTTTCTTTTACTTGAGGCCATTTCTACTTTGTGATCTGACAATATCTGATTAATAATGTTAATAATATCTTACACTTACTATCATTTCTCTTTTTTTTGCGGTATGCAGGCCTCTCCTGTTGCGGAGCACAGGCTCCGGACGCACAGGCTCAGCGGCCATGGCTCACAGGCCCAGCCGCTCCGCAGCATGTGGGATCTTCCCGGACCGGGGCACGAACCCGTGTCCCTGCAACAGCAGGCAGATTCTCAACCACTGCGCCACCAGGGAAGCCCTTACTAACATTTCTTGACCACTTATCTCACTTATGACGTAGCCTCTCTTATAACCCCAATTTACAGGTAAGAAGATGAAAATTTAAAAGTAAAATAACTTTCTCAGATGAAGTAGCTAGGAATTGTGGATAGGGAATTGAATCTAGAATTATTTTCTCCAAATCCTGTGCTCTTTATTGCTCTGATAGATGGTACCACGTGATGTAAGCTGGCAGCACATAACATATGTCTGTTATATAGTGTTGATATATTTTTTTCTCTGAAATGGCTTTCTCATCCAGTCCATATGGAAAACTCCTAATCATCCTTCACTAGCACAAACAGCATCCTTTCTGTTCATCTCCACTGCCCGCCTCTAGAAGCCCTCCGAGCTTCTGTAATTGCCCTCCATACACTGTCATTATTGTTGACCATTTTTTGGCTTCCTTCCCAGAGCATGCACTCACACAGCGAAGGCGGGGCTTCTCACTCATTTACCTTTGTGTTCTCAGAAATTAACACAGCATCTGTCTCTTGGAGGTGCACACTAATTGTTTATTGAACAGTAAGTCATGTTTGACATGTAGTTCATTGATCTCATGGACCATTCGCTTTGTGTCACCTGGTCAAGCCGACTTGAATTCATTCAGGGCAGCTTCAAAACTTACCCTCTCTCTGCCCCATTATCACTGCAGTCTCTGCTCTGTCTATGCATTTACATATGTTCATTTCACAGCATCAAGTCAAAGACATTTTGGCCCTGGCAGAGGAGCCTGAAGTAGGGCAGGAGTGGAGGAGTTCTGCTTACTCTCCACCACCCTTCAGCATTAAGCCATCAGCTGCTAGCAGCAGCCTTGACTCTTCTCTTGCTCTAACCAGAAGTGACCTGAGAACTTTTCAAAACCTCCACTCAAATTTGGGACATTTATCCCTATACCGTCCAATTATTTTCACCCTTTCAGATTGAACTAAGTGTGCCAAAATCATAATGTTGATTTCAAAAAGACATCTCCTCTTGAAATATAAATCTAATAAGGCTAAATCTAAATTTGATAAGTAAACATTTCTCCATTTTGTTTTCATATAAACAGCTTAACTATGAATTTTAAAATAAACCTTTTTATTCCCATATTTTTCTTACCCTAAGATTACCCTGTGGCATTTCCCATCTCTCCAACCTTCCCATTCCATCCTCATCTTAGACCCTGGGGCACCTATATCTCAGTAATAGTTTTGCATGATAGTAGGAACCACGTAAGAAGTTTGTGATTATATCCACTCCTTTTCTTGATGGACACAAGGTCCTTCAAGTGTTCTTAAATGATTCTTTGGCCACTTGGCTTTGCCCTTCTGATTCCTGTGGGTCTCCATTCTCCTAACATTGAAAATACAGTCTACCCATGTTGGACCTTCAGCACATACACCTCCCTATTTTCATGCACTCACCTATCAATCCACCACTCTCTGTAATCTCTACATCTATAGTGCCCTACTATTCGATAAGCTGGTTTCTAACTTGACGTTCTTTGTTGCAGTGATTTATTTCTCTACACATCTGGGCTTCAATATCTGAAAGTCCAGGAAAGATCATTCCCATCTTCTGTTTTCTCTGACATATATCAATACCTCACACACCAAAACCAAAGTTCCCAAGACTCCAAGGTGCATATCTTAGTACAGTAAGAGGAAGATAAACACTTTATCTGCAGCTTAGGCATTTGGAATAGAATATGCCACCTACTGGGATAGCTGAGCTCCATGATAGGTCACCAAAGAAGACTGCTGTCCTCTTTCAATAGCTATCCTATTAGGAATATTAATTTGTGCTACATAGTGTACGTGTGTGGGGGGAGGAGATGAGGGTTGGTAATGGGAAGGGAGACTATATGACCTTTCAAGAGCTCTTCTAACTTATTACGTTATGAATGTGGATAGCTCATTCATTATTCAAAGGCTGCCTGTAAAAATTAGTAACTTTACTACTAAAAATTTAGTTAGAGCATCTTTCCCCCTCTTACACTGGATCATTGTCTTGTCAAATGAAAAACTTCAGATCTGTTAAAGCTTGTGTTTTTGGTAGTACAACTTTATGACCCAAAGTTTAGGTATTTCCTCAAAGACAATCATATCAATATTATAATGTATGGTAGAGCTTCGTTGAGGTTTTCTGTCTTCTTCTGCCTTTTCTGTATCCTCTCCAAAATGTTTTACTGTCCATTTCATTGACCAGTTGAAGTACACTGCCACTATTAATATTTCAGAGGTATGATTCCACCTTGCCACCTTTTTTTTGTTCTGAGCTCTCTTACATTGATTGTACCCAACAGAGCTGACATTTCAATTAAGAGAACATGCCTGCCAAGTCCCCATTATGCCTGTTCTGTCATGACCTCCATCATTGGCATGCAGTTCCAGTACTTTCGCCACTGACCACCTTCTCTCTGTTAGATAATTTCATAACACTCTTTTCTTTGACCTTGTTTTACGCTGTACACAGCAGGATTATTTCTGAATTTGGAAAGCAGAAAAATTTTAGTTACAAAGACACAAAACTATTTGCCCTTAACTTCTATATACGTATCTCCCATTCTAGGTTATCTTTACCCTTCATTTGTTAAAAAATAACCTTTATGTTTTAGAGTAATTTTAGATTTACAGAACAGTTATAAAGTAAGCACAGAGTACCCCTGTATACCTCACAACTAGTTGCCCCACTGTTAACATCTTCCATTAGTGTGGTACATTTATCACAGCTCATGAAATGCTATTGATACATTACTATTAAATAAAGTCCATACTTTATTCAGATTTCTTTAGTTTTTATTTAATATCCCTTTTTCTTTTCCAGGATCTCTCCAGGATACCACATTACATTTAATCCTCATGCCTTTTTAGGCTCCTTGTGGCTGACAGAGTTTCTCAGATCTTCCTTGTTTTTGATGACTTGGGAAGTTTTCAGGAATACAGGTCAGGTATTTTGTAGAACCATCCGTAACTGGGTTCATCTGCTATTTTTCTCATGATTAGACTGGGATTATTGGTATAGGGGAGGAAGACCACGTAAGAGCCACTCTCATCACTTCCTATGAAGGGTACATACTATTAACAGGACTTATCACCGATGATGTTCACATTGATCATTTGACTTAAGTAGAGCTTTTCATTTTTCTCTACTATAAAGTTACTCTTGGGCTTCCCTGGTGGCACAGTGGTTGAGAGTCCGCCTGCCGATGCAGGGGACACGTGTTCGTGTCCCGCTCCGGGAAGATCCCACATGCCGCAGAGCGGCTGGGCCCGTGAGCCATGGCCGCTGAGCCTGCGCATCCGGAGCCTGTGCTCCACAACGGGAGAGGCCACAACAGTGAGAGGCCCGCGTACCGCAAAAAAGAAAAAAAAAAAAAAAGTTACTCTTTTCCTCCCATTTCCAAACCTCACTCTTTGGAAGTAAACTATGTACAGCCCACACTTAAGGAGGGGAGAGTTACGTTCCACTTGTTGAGAGAGGGGAGTATCTACCTAAACTATTTAAAATTCCTCATTAAGGGATATGTGTTCCCTCCCCCTCCTGAGTTTATTCAATCACCGATTTATATCAGTACGGACTCATTCACTTCTAAAGCTCACATCAGAGTTACTCAGACAATTATTTCATTTGTACTAAGTTCAAAATGAAACTTTCTTTTTCCAGGCTCATACTTTAGTCTCTTCTGCAGATGGTATGATGAGAAGGGATGCCCGTAACAGTTGCTCTAGGGCTCTGAGAAATCTGAATGATCAGGTCCCAGAGTAATTACATTTAAAATGGGAGACTATAGAGTAGAGAAGCCTGGACTAGCTTGCCTGGGTTCAAATTCCAGCCCTGCTTTTTGCGGTTTATGAACTTGGGTAGGTTATGTAAGCTCCTTGCATCTCAGTGTTCATCTATGAAATGAGAATTTTAGTATACAACATGTGGGGTTGTTATGAAGATTAAATGAGATAATCAATGTAAAGAAATAAGTGTGGTGCCTGGGACAGACAGAAGTGTATGAATGTCAGCCATAAACCACAGTTTATATTTTACATGTCAGATAATGTCATGCATGATAAGAAATGCAACTTTTAGTTAATAAGAACATTTGATAAAATAGGAGATGCTATTACCCAAAGGTGAAATCAGCTTTAAAAGGAACGTCCTAGAATGCGGTTGTTTTACTACTCTAATATTCTATTATTCTCGTCAGTAGGACTGGAAGGGATGAGACAAGAAGGCTACGCAGAAAAGCATGGGTTCACTGTGTGGACAAGTTATGAGGACTCATTTTGGTGGGTCTTTAGAAAACAGGTACAAAGACAAGGGACTAGGAGAAGGAAAGATGCTGTGAGCCAAATGGCACTGTGCTTAAGAGATGAGGGCTCAGACAGGGAGGCAAAGGTGATGCCTAAGATAGAAACTTTTGCTTTTGACAGAAAGAGCTGCTTGAAGATGGAGAGAAAAGAGTATGTAAATGGAATGCAACAAAACCGGAAGGTCCTCTATCTCCCATGTGCACAGGGGGACTCTACTTGTCATGGCAGGAAGGAGATACTAAATGCTGGAATTGACAGTATACAACATGGCTTGAATTCATTTTCATCTATATAGTCTCTGCAAAGTCCAATCGGGGGCATCAAAGACTAGGTCAGTTTCCATATCTGAAAATTCAAGTTTGCAAGGGCCATGAAGAAGTACCTTCGGAAAGGTACCTCTGTGCATAAGAAACCTCTGTGCACTATTGTGTTTAATATCTTCGCTTTCTTTAACCACATTTCAGCACCTCAACAGTGACTGGCTCTCAAACATAGAGGAAATATGGCTAGAAAGAACGCAGTGCAGGGACACCCAGATCCAGATAAACTTAAATCAATAAGGAATGTTTCTCAAAATTTTCTAGAAGCTCAATATCTAAACTTATTTATTTCTATAAGTATATAGAACAAAAGACTTAACTGGATACATGTTGATCAAATCATTCACATCTTATCCACAAATGTGAAATTTCTACATAATTTAAGTCCCCATATTTCACATTTAAGTGTGAAAGTCTTTGCTGAAATGCCATGCATTTGGAATGTCTGGAAGATCCTACACCCCAGGATCTTCCAAAGCTGGCAGGGCCAGGCTGCGGATTCTGAGAGATATGGAAGCAACCTAAGTGTCCACAGTTTGATAAATGAATAAAGATGATGTGATAAAATGAAATATTATTCAGCAATATAAAAGGAAATCCTGCCATTTGCAACAACATGGATGGACCTTGAGGGCATTTTGCTAAGTGAAATAAGCCAGACAGAGAAAATAAAATACTGTATGACCTCACTTGTATGTGGAATCTAAAACAAACAAAAATACACAGAAACTGAGTTCATAGCTACAGAGAACAAACTGGTAGTTGCCAGACGGAGGGAGTAGGGAGTGGGTGACATGGGCGAAGATGGCCAAAAGTCACAAACCTCCAGTTACAAAACAAGAGAGTCCTGGGGACGTAATGTACAGCATGGTGACAATAGTTGGTACTGTATTATTTATTTGAAAGTTGCTAAGAGAGTAGATCTTCAAAGTTCTCATTACAAGAAAAAAACGTCTGTAACTACATGTGGTGATGGATGTCAACTGGACTTAGTGTGGTGATCATTTTCCAACATATAAATATATCGAATCACTATGCTGAATACCTAAAATTAGTATAACATTGTATGTCAATTATATCTCAAAAAAAGTCACACTATCATTGGTTCAGAAACATGGAAGTAACCAAGCAAATGTATCCATTTACCAACCTCTGAGTAGCATTGCAAGAAAATATCAGGTCAGTAAAAGCCCTTGCCCTTCTGTACTTCTTCCTGCTTCTACTGACACTGCACACCATCCTTAAACTTTCACAGGCAATCTCCAGAGCTGTCTTCAGGTCCCTAATTCCCTACAATCCCCAGGGAGAAGCTTCCAAGTCTGATTCACTATAAACTAACTCCCCAATTGCAACTCCTCCTCAAGGTATAAAAATGACTGAAGGAAAGAAGTCCTTGCTTCCACAATCTAATCAAGCATCTCATTGCCCCTGCAGATTGGATGTACTATCTGTTTCTCAGAATGATTTTATTTTCCCTTGTCTTCCTCACTTATCACACACCTCTAAACTGATAAGTTTTATAAAATAGTTCTTCATCATTCTGTCTCTAGCCCAAGCTGCAGTGGCAATTGAAAAGGTATAATACAGCATAGCATCACTCTCAATAACCCAATGCTCATTAAGTTTAATGGGTGATTATAATGGTCATAACTGGGACAGAAAAGGAAACCTGTTACCTGTTGTCCAGATCTTAAGTTTTCTAGAAAAAGTTCAGTCAATCCAAGGGGAAAAGTTCTTTTTTAAAAGAGTAAAATTTAGAGTTCCCTGTGCTATACAGTAGGTCCTCGTTGATTATCTATTTTATATATAGTAGTGTGTGTATGTTAATCCCAACCTCCTAATTTATCCCTCCTCCCTCCCCCTTTCCCTTTCGGTAACTATAAGTTTGTTTTCTAAGTCTGCGAGCCTGTTTCTGTTTTGTAAGTAAGTTCATTTGTAACATTTTTTTAGATTCCACATGTAAGTGATATTCTGTAATAACCTAAATGAGAAAAGAATTTTAAAAAGAATAGATATATGTATAACTGAATCACTTTGCTGTACACCTGAAAGCAACACAACATTGAAAATCAACTATACTCCAATATAAAATAAAAATTACAAAATAACAAAATGTAAAAAAAAAATGAGTAAAATTTAAAAGAGTGAAAATGTATATGTATGTATGCATGTGTATGTATATATAGATGCACACACACGCATATATATACACACACACATTATTTTTTATATATATATATATATATATTCTAAATGTGATGATACTGCAGAATTACTACACAGGAAACTAAAACCTCACAAGTTTTCTTTCTGTTCACTGTTCTGAAACCTTGATGTGCAGAGAGAAGCACAGGAGAGCATGGCCTGTGGGAGTGAACTGGAGACCCAGCACGCTGAGTCAATTGTTCTTGATAGAAGATGTGACCTGTGTGATCATGAACATTTATCACAGTAGGAAGCAGGCAGCAGGGAAGGAGTGTCCCGTAGCACCACAAGAAAAACACTGGGAGGAAATGCCAATGGGGATGACATTAAAAATAGACCAAATGACCTGCTTCTTCCTTGGCCAGTGTCAAAACTTTCAGTGCTTCGATTTAGTCATCACCAGGTGCTCCTCCCCCAACATGACAGGGTGAGAACTTTGAGGAGAGCTGGTGACAGCAGCTGAAAAATCCTCCGAAAGTTCAGAGAGAAAATAATGACTTGGCAAAACACACAAGGAACAAAGGTTACTTTCAATTCACATCCGTGAAGCCTATTTTAGGCAGGGGAGAGATAAGCAGGTCTGTGCCTCTCCTACTTTCCTGTCCCCGAACAAGAGGGCCTTCATTAGAAATATGGACAACTATTACTGTGGCCAGGTTTATTAGCCACAGGTCCACAGACTCAAAAGGGTTCATGCTTTCAAAGGCAGTCCATGAACCACTGCCACTCTGTGAATCTTTGATGATTTTTCCTTGATAAGAGGTTCATGGTGTTCATCAAATTTGGAGACGGACCTGTGACCTATGAAAGTTTAAGAATGACTGCTGAAAATTGCAGTCTGCAGTCACTGCAGAAACTGGCTCCCAGGCAGCCCACAGCGATACAGATGCCAGGAAGTGCCTCAGGAGGGCTCCCAGCCCAAGCGGCAAGGGTGGACTGAACTCTAGCTCTGCTCTCTACTCAAGACTTTGCCCTGGAGTAGGATAAGGGTGAGATGCTCCTTTTCTGTATTTTATTTGTCCAGAAGGGGTTCCATTTTAAAATTCATATAAGGGTGCTGTATGGACTAACAGTGATCTGTGATCCATTTATCCTCCTCTCTCTCCCACAGTCCCCAGGACTAAGCGACTACCCTGTTAGCCTACATCTGTGCCATGACTCCAAAGGTGCTTTTGCCTGGGAAATTATATCTATTCTGCCTCCATTCTATCCAGATATTGTTTTGAATTATGGCAATTCCAGGTTGGTTAGTATGCTTGGTTGCTCTAAAAGTGTACTACCCAACACAGCAGGAACCACCCACAAAAGGCTACTGAAGACCTGTAATGTTGCCAGTCCAAACTGAGATGAGCTGTAATTGCAAATTACACCTTGGATTTTGAAAACCTAGTAGGAAAAAAAAATCATATAAAATCTACTCTGATTTTATATTGACTTTTTGTTGAAATGATAATATTTTGAATATATTGGGTTGAAAGTATAATAATACAAGTAATGTCACCTGTTTCTAAGACTTTCTTTAACATGGCTACTAGAAATCTTAAAACTATACCCATTGCTCTGCTCACATTGTATTTCTATTGGACCTCACTGATCTGAAACATTCTGTCCAGCCTCTACTTGACATGGAACTCAGATCTGACCAATAAATTATCACTTCTCATATTGAAGCGAAACCTGTCTCTCTTCATCTTCTTAAACTCTAGGTTAAATTTATGGAACTAGAATACAGCGCAGGTTAAGCCCAACTCTCTCTGGCACAACTTCAAACACCCAGTGGTATTCATCATGTCTCTCTATTACTTCTCCAAGATAAACATTCATGACATCCTCAACTCGTCCTCCTATTAAATCTAAAATCTTCTTCTGGATGTTCTTTGATTTTCTTTGGTCTTTTAGACTAGGGTTCTAAAATATAACCTCTTGCCCCCTCAATCTACTGGAATGTTTGATAATATTTTAAAACAGAAATGTCACAGCATTAAGTTATTTTCCATTTTTAGAGTTAGACACTTCTGGTTCTGTGGTTTAAATTACTTCTGCTGACATTTAATTCAATCGTTCAATTTATTCAAATCTTAAAATACATATGGATCGTGTACTCTAAACATGCCCTTGTTAAACATTTAGAGTTATTTATTCTTTCAAAACTTTTGAGTGAATGCTACTGAATTAAACAAATTTAGGGTTTTTAGCTGCAAATTCACAGGTATCTAAGATGAGAGCTAGATTATTCCACAGTAAAAATTACATATTTTGTTATATTTTTACTTCAGAAGCCATTTGTCCATGGCAATATAGGTCCTAGTATATCCTTATTTGAAGTGTAAGGGCAAGATTATAATAGATGTAAAGGTGGAGCTCCATAATGATAAAAATATCCTTTCAGAAGAAAGAGACTTTTAAACCACTCTTCTCACATCTAAGTGCTGTATTAGGGGCTGCCCAGAGGATCTGAGTACAAGAGCCTTAGGTCTGTTTGTTAAAAAGTGGGAAAGGACCAGGTTTGATTTGAGGTTTGAGAGTCTTGAACAACATTTAATGAGAATAACAAGGATGAAAGGCTAAGGCTACTTAGCAAGGCTTAAGGCCAAGGCAAGCCCTCCATTCTGCTGCCCCAAGAGGGCAAAACTCACATCCAAACCTGATAAAGTATCGAAGCTAAAAAGGTCCCTTATCTCATCTGTTCATGCACTTCATTTTCCACTTCTAAGAATAAGCACTCAAAAAATAAATTTGCAAAAGTAGTAGAGTTAGAACACAGAGGATTTGGAGGTAGAATACAAATCTTCTGTTCTCACGATTATGAAAGTTGCCTCCACTGATTGAAGAAAAAGGTTAAAGTTTTTAATCCATCGAAGGATTGTTGTTGTTTTTGGCATTAAAGAGAATCATCAACAAAGTTGAAGGTAATGAGGAAATATATTAAAATCGTCTTCACAGTTCTGAGCTCACTTGCTCTTACTTGATACAGCAGAAGGAGAAGACCATATGGTGACTGAAGAGGATAAATAATGAATAAGAGGGTTACAAATGGCAAGAACACTGCACTAGAAATGTTGTGCACTAGCGCCCCCTCCTGGCTCCTCACCTTGTGTGCCATGTTATCCGGGTTAGTCTCAAGACACTGGGCCACCATATTCTCATCCATAAAGTAGAGACAATGTCACCTGCTCTAATTGGCTCCCTGAGTGACTGTGTGGACCAAACAAGACAAGATCTTTGGAAAGGCATTTAGGACAATGAAACACTATTCAAGAGTGGGTTGGTGCTTCCAACTTTCGGCTGCCCAATTGCCTTCTAGGGGAAAACACTACTATCTCCAAATTTTTCCCTGATTCTCTAGGACCACTACTCAATGATTTTCACCATAGACTTTGCCCCTTGACAAATACCTTTTCCTGGGCAAGTGGACTTCACCTCCCCTTGTAGGTCTCAGCCATAAGACAGGCCAGCGAGCAACTTATAAAACACAAGCATGAAAAGCAAAGATTTTTCAGGGAACATAAAAACTCAAATTGGTGCCAAACTCATGACAGAGAATCAATGCAAAAAAAAAAAAAAATTAAAGCACCGAAGTTTTCCTTATAACAACAACAACAAAAATCTGACTAAAATCTTCACAGAGACACCCCGATTGATGACTGAAATATGACACTAGTTTAGTTTTCTTTAAATAAGTGATAGTGTAATTTTAATAAAAATCCAATCAAATGGTGAATAATAAATTACAGAACAGAGTTTACATGTGAATGAATAATTTACAGTGGTCAGGAGATTTTTTAGATATAAATAAGATTAGGAGTTTAAGTTGGTACTTGCTCATACTTTTATACCAGTCTTACTCTTCATTTTGTCCTCCTCAGCATTACACACACACACACACACACACACACACACCACACAAACACACGCACACCACACACACACATCACACACACATCACGCATCACACACACACACTCATTCTGAGAAATGGAGAAAAGGTGACAGGCTGAAAATGTAATATAATCAAGAATATTTTTGTCTAATAATTGATGACAGGTATATACAGGATTACTGAAAAGTTCATTGGACCTAAATAGATTCTGAAGTCAACAGCATGAAGGCCACATGAACATCCCCATCTTCCACAAATCATTCCTGATTTCTACTTTAAGAACACGATGGCCATAAGATTTTTAGAAGCCCTGAACTCAACTTTGAGTTTGTTTGCCCTTCTTTGACATGATGAAGTAGGTGCCTCTTCTCCCATCACCACCCAGCTTTTGAATAACAAGTGTGCTCTTATTAAAAGCATGAAGGACATGAGCAGAGACACCAAATCAATTCAACCAGCGTTTTCTGAATCCCATGATAATTTCACTGGGGATATGAGACTAACACATCTAAAACAAAGGACAAAAGCAGAATAACATGTTTAACCTAATAAAGCAATTCAATTTGTAAAATGTATAGGGCTGGCAGGGTCCTAGGAAGACCGGGTCAACAGCCGCATTTTGTGCATGAGGAAACTGAGAGTCAGAGGATGCGTGACATTGATTCAAACCAAGGAGAGGGTGTCAATACCTTGTCTTATACCTCCCGCACCACATCCCCACTTGCCTTTGCTTCCCATGATCTGTGCTTGAAAACAGTGGGACCCAAACCCTTCCCTCTAGAAGATAAACTCATCTCTACAGTCCTTACACAGTTGAAACATTATCCAAACTTCAGGACTAGTCTCCTGCCTTCTTCCATCTTTCTTTTTCTCTTCCTGTTTACTTCACTCTCCAAATCAAAGGCATTGGAATTTTGCTAGGACTCTCTTTCCCCAAATACTTGCAGGATTCTCTCTTCAAATGTCTGGTTAGCCCAGTCCTCTGGGTTATGCAGGGGTCTCCTTCACACACACACACACACACACACACACACACACACGCACGCACGCACGCACACTTCAATCCTGGTTGCTCTTTTATTTACAGAAAGTGTTATCATATCATATACGGAGTAAAATGACTCAAATGTATCCCAAATAATTTCCAAAGAATAACATAAATGAGAAATTTACCTCTAATCATATACATTTAAAGATTAGATGCCTAGAGAGATAAATCTTTGCATGTGTCAAGTCATGTTTATCTATAGTAGACATTCAAATTCCCCCAGGTTTACCTTCCAGAGAGCCTTACCTTTTAATGCTTTTCAACTTGAACCTGTTATTCTCAATCAGGATGCCTTTCTCTCTCAACTTCCCACATAGCCACGCTGCCCCTTATCTATACAGCTTCACTTCTGACTTTCTTCTTTCTGGAATTATTTTCCTCTTTCATTTTGCTAAGTCAAATTCTACACTTGATACCTGCAAGTTGTAATTAAAGTCTCAGCCACAAAGATCTGAATAACTACTATAATCCACAATTTTCTCCAAGCATTCAATTGTACACTGCCTGAGATGGCTCTATAGTTGCTAAATGTATGTCTACCTTCTTAGATGGTAAGATAGTAGGAATAATAGCTCCTTAATTTTCCTTTACCTCTTCACAGTTTTTATCATGTGCATTTATTTTGTGGGTTATTATTATTTTTTTAGAATTAATTCTGCCATCAGTATAAATTGAATTCAATTGAATGAGGCCCTGTACTAGGCCCTGAAAGAAGACAGAAATTAAATATGATAGCATCCTTGTCCTGGCAGAGATAAAATTACACTAAGTAAGGTAGCCTTCCATAAATAATTAACTCCTAAAACTTTCTACTTAAGATAAAGGATTTTCTTTCAATATTCTTTAAATCTTTTATCACCAACTCTCTGCAGTATAACTGTATGTTTTAGGCCCCAGTACATGTATTAACCATACTTAAGACCAAATGCCTTGATGCTGCTAAAACTGAAGGACCTTTAAAAAAAGAGACAAAGTAATGTCAAGTAAAAAGGAATGATATCATTTTAAGCTCCAAAGAGATTTTAACTTCTTAGTGTGCACATTTGAAGAAAATGAACAAAAAATTGGAACTGTGATATGGGACTCTTTCCACTATATCAAGATAATGGCACTGAACATCTCACAGAACAACCAGAAAAAAGTGAACACAGCCTCTGGGAATTCCAGTTTGACTAATTACCAGGGTTTCCCATTGACCTTTACTTAGATATGCCTCAACTTTGAATCAAGCTTATTTTTCATGGATTTACCTTACACTTGCACTTGCACCTCTGGAGAGAATATTTCCTTCAGGAACTCTGAGAACTTTTCCTAGGGATCCATGAATTCTTAAAATGTCTCTCTATGGTCCCAAGTTCACTATAGTTTAAATTAAGCCTTACGAAATCTTCTGTTCCTTCTGTATTAAAGAAGGAACTCAAAATATATATTGACTCGGAGATGAGGCTTGAAGAATCCCAAAACCAGTTCATGTTCTGACATCCCAAACCCAAACTGCTGATTACTATATAATTGCCATCATCAAACTCCTTTCCATCTGGAAAGAGCAAGAAGCTAACTGTAATTTTTTACACATATGTCTGTCCACTCCAGGCCAGCCACCAACTTTAGCACTGAGGCCTTGTCACCCACCATGTATCATTCATTCACTCATTTAATACATTGCTAAAAATCTACTCCGTGTCTGATATTTTAGTCTCTTTTGGAAAATACAAAAGGAGAACAGGTAATCTCTGCTATGAAGGAGTTTATAATCAGTGTTAAAAGCAAAGATATGTTTATAAGAAACTAAGGGTGAGGGAATTATATTATGACAAGTAAGACTCTGTAGTAAGGAAAGCCCCTCTCTGGAGAGGTATGGGTCTAGCAGAGCTTGTCCTAAAGCTACTGGAGATATAAAGATGAGGAAGAGGGCTTCCCTGGCGGCGCAGTGGTTAAGAATCCACCTGCCAATGCAGGGGACATGGGTTCGAGCCCTGGTCTGGGAAGATTCCACATGCCGCGGAGCAACTAGGCCTGTGCGCCCCAACTACTGAGACTGAGCACCTAGAGCCCATGCTGTACAACAAGAGAAGCCACCGCAATGAGAAGCCTGAGCACCACAAGGAAAAGTAGCCCCCAGTCGCCACAACTAGAGAAAAGCCCTCGCACAGCAACGAAGACCCAACACAGCCGAAAATAAATAAATAAATAAATTTATTTAAAAAGAAAAAACATGAGGAAGACTCAGTTCGTATCCGGAAGCTGCTTCCAGCCTGGGGTGAGGAGGGATGGAAGGAGACAGACAAAACCAACCAAAGTACGAGGTGGGATTTATTACACAATAAAAAACTAATAGAGACAAAATATAGTCAGAATAGAGAAGAAAGAAATTCAGTCTGAACAGGTTACATCAAGAAAGATTACATAGGTGTTGGTGATGGTACATATATTTTTAGATGTTTTGTTTTTGTTTTGTAAAAGTAACATTGTGATGAGGTTAAGTTAAAAAAAAAAAAAAGCAGTGTTAGGGAGAAAAGAGGATATCACCATAGACAGGCTTTGAAAAGTGTATAACGAATGAGAAGAAATAGTTCAGGTTGAATCCCTAGTGTGAACAAGGCAGAAGGGCTGCCGGAAGTTGGGAAGTCATCAGATTTCAGGACCCTATCACTATTGCCACTGTAGCTGGAGGTAAGCAGGAGAGGATGCTGAGAGTAGGCTTGAGAATAGGTCGGGATGTAGTTGTGCAGGTTTGCTGCCATGTTGGGGATGGAGGGAGCCCAGCCAAAGCCAACAGTTGTTTGAATGCTGGAATGAAATGTTGACTTCTGTTTCAGCAAGAACCTCTTGGTGATGATTCATGAACAGATTGAATCCAGGGTAGGAAGCTCAGTAAAGAGGCCACAGCCAGAGCCTGAAGAGCAGGGAAAGACTTGGATATTTGGAAAGAAAGAAGTGTAATCCTGCAGGGAATGGCAGAAGACAAAAACATTCTAGTACTCACAGGTGAGAGCTGCACTTCATCTGAGATGCAAAATGGGATTGCAAAGCAGGGGAAGGGGGCACAAACATGGCGACACCACTGACTGACTTTGGACAAATATCTCGAGGTATAATTACAGTTTCTCAAGGGTGAAATAAACACTTTGCATTCACAGACAGTGAAAAGGCATATGCCAGTGTCTCTAGGAATCGACACCTTTGTTCTCTTTGTGGTATTTCCTTTTCTTTCCAGACCTGTCATATTTGGGGAAACGAGAGGGCTCC
Source organism: Globicephala melas (assembly GCF_963455315.2). NCBI lineage: Eukaryota > Metazoa > Chordata > Mammalia > Artiodactyla > Delphinidae > Globicephala > Globicephala melas. Next base: position 8,781,796 of record NC_083326.1, on the reverse strand, counting down.
AGGGGGTCCAAAAATGTTCACATGCTGTGGACCGTAGCTGCCTCCTCTCGACAGTAATTTTAAGTCTCCGAGTTTGGAAAGCCAGGAGATATTTATATCCAGGAAGAAGATTTCAGCTAACTATGTATTTGCCTCCAGACAGCAGCCTCAACAGTATCTGTGTTTACTTTTCAACACTGAATGGGAAATATCATTTTGAAAAAGCTGATTTCCAAACACTCACCCCACAACAGCCTAATTTTAGAACCTATGAAAGCTAATCATTTCAAAATTCTACCCAACAGTTCCTTGTTTATGCTCTGCAATCCAAGTCTAAAGATATCAAAAGGAAGATTTTAAATATCACTTTATCCACTTATTTACTTACTACTGCATTTATTTATTTATTTCCTCAAGCAAAAGCTCAGGGACTTATTGCTTCCTGTTGGTGTTTGCCCTCTGAACTGAAGATGGTTTTCTCATGACGAGATAAGGACCTGCAGGGAAACTCAGATGAAGAAAAACCAGAGCTTCCAAATTAAACTCTCTAGTATAAAAAGACGCAAATCAACACCACACTAGAACAGCATAGGCTCCCTGCCCTCTCTTACTGACAGCCTCTGCCTCCTTAAGGATGATTAAAATCAGAAGGACACTGCACTCAGTCTAAACCTTACATGAAGAAAATAATAATCAAACCTGGTTCTCGGAGAGGGCCTGACTGTCAGCAATACGGAAGTTTAAAGAATAGATCGTTTGAAAAGCTCCAAACTTCTCTGTGAAAATGTCTAGGAGTCTTCTTGGGAATTAAGCTTGTTTTACGGAACATTGAAATGAACATTCAAATGGAAGCAAAATCAGTAATAAAAGAGAAAAGGCATTCTAGCTCGAAAGAAAGGGGACACATCCTAGGGGAGGGATAGAATCTGGGGTATTTCCAAACTCATTTTTGATGAAGATTTAGCCATGTGGTTAAATCAAACACAGCAACTTTGGCCTGGCCTTACACTAGGGCTGGAAGCCCTATCAGAGACCTGGAATGGAGGCCACCTCTTTTCAAGGAACATTCAAGTTTTAATATGATTGATACTGTGAGTTTTACTGAAAATCCCTGTATTGGTAATATAGTGTCTTGCTCCCAATTAAAAAAAAACAAAGAAACAATCCCCTTAAGATCTGTGAGAGAAGACCCTTGGTGAAGGCCAGATCGCTAGGAAGTTTTTCTTTTTTTGGAGGAAGTTAAAAAGTTGTGCTGAGTAAACTACATAAGTTAGGGAGAAACAGCCTACTATATAGTCCACCTGCCCCCAGCTTCCCACTTCTGTCTTTTTTCCACTCTTATGGTCAGAGGCCTTCTTGAAGATCCAAGTTGGTCTATTCACTCCCCCTCTTGACAATCTAGCTCCAACATACCTTTGTGTCTCCATTTCCTCCTCTCTCCCATGTATCATTCTTCCTTCCACCAAAGTCCCCTGCCTCTACCCTCCTCTACTTTCCAACCACGCATATCTTCACACTGGTGCTTGAAAATCACGCTCTCTTGTTCTTGTATCCTATCTTAGCGCCTGCCTGATTCTGTGTTTGGGATGACTTTTCCCCACTCTTTTCCCATTCTCAATTTAAAAGCCACCTTCTCAGAAGATCCACAACACCCTCAATCCCTTATCTCTCTTCTTCCGTGGTCCCCAAGCACATGCATAAACTCTTAGAGCACTAAGCAATCTACTTTTATTTTTTCATATACCAGATATTTGGGTCCTGAAGGGCAGATACCTAAGTTGTCCTTGTGAATAGTAGGGTCTCAGCAAGGATTTGCTGAATGATTGAGTTTGAAAAAATCCCCATGCACCAATTTTCTCAGAATATTTTCCTTCCACATTAAATACAAAAGCCTTTGTATTTTTACGAATTGTTCCTACTTGAAGAATTCTTTTAGTGTTTACAAAGAGTATTCACTTTCCAATAAACCTCCCAGACAATTTTTCCAAATTAATTCTGGTTTTATAGACGCTGTGCTATTAATTAGACAGTATACTGGACATGACTTCAACATCTAGTTAGACAATTTCTGCTAACAGTTTCAAAAAATGCATCTGATTGATTAATGAGAAGTGTGGTGCAATGATATACCTGATATGGCCTTAGTGGTACACTAAGCAGGGTACAGCGAGTCATAAGAAATTAGGCAAGGACTGAGACAATGGTGCTTTTCTTCTCTCACATTCAATTCTGCCTAACTACTGCTAAACTTTCCAAAAGGGGGAGCGCCTAAGTAAGGGGTTCCAGGCTTGTTCTGCCGGGAGCAGGTTCAGGACAATGGCAAGCACCTATTATCCAGAAACTGGATCTTGCAATATTAAGCTTTGTGTGAAGCTTTCACAGTAGCAGGTGATGTGTGGTTACTGTCACTAGTTCTTTGATTGATTATTGATTGTAACCATGTGCTCTCTCCTGTGATGGAGCTGGCTACAACTCCTTCATGCAGTGACTGATAATGCCATGTCCCTCCTTTTCAACGGCAACTTACGCATATCGCTGCCCGAGATAAATTTCACATCGACGTGGGGGGCTGGAGAAAAGTGGCAAAGGAGCAGCTCAAGTTTATTAGTGACAATGATATAGTATGTTCAGTCTCTGTATTCCAGCTACACATAATGAGGTTGGACAACACTTACAATGGTGGAGAGTTGACATGCCAGGTAGCCTGCCTACTGGATTCTTTTTCTATAAACTTGATTTAATATTTGCCAACAAAGTTAGAAAATATGATACATTTGATAAGCTAAGTAGATATTATGTTTTGAAAATAATCCTTACAAATTCACTTCTTTTAAAAAAAAACAAAACAGTAAAGATCACTAATGAACTACCTTAAGTCTAAACTATTTCTTTGGATTACTTTAATTAGGATCCAGAGAAAATAAGTATTAAAGATGAAATTTTAGGGCTTCCCTGGTGGCGCAGTGGTTGAGAGTCCGCCTGCCGATGCAGGGGACATGGGTTCGTGCCCTAGTCCAGGAAGATCCCACATGCTGCGGAGCGGCTGGACCCGTGAGCCATGGCCGCTGAGCCTGCGCGTCCGGAGCCTGTGCTCCGCAACAGGAGAGACCACGACAGTGAGAGACCCTCGTACCACAAAAAAACAAAACAAAACAAAACAAAGATGAAATTTTACTCTCCAATATGCAATCGAGTACTTAATCATTGCTTTTGTTAAACTGGTGACCTTGACTGAATTAATTAGCCTTTCTGAATCACAGCATCTACTGTGGGCCCAATGCATATTAGGCTCTCGACAAATATTTGTACAGTGAATGAATGAATGCTAATTTCTTTATCTGTAAGATGACTCGGATAGTAAGTCAGGTCTGGCAAACTCGAATCCCTCATGGGGCCAAGCAGGCCAAGTGTGTGAATTAATCTAATGGGACAAGGAAGCATATTGTGGGTCTGTCATGAATTGGAGGCGTTAAATTTTTATTTTCAAAATTGACTTAGCCACGTTAAATAAGTCTTCCTGATAGATTTATTCTTTTTCTCTACAATCTTGATTTAATATTTGAGTTTCCAGTTTACCCATCAGGACTTGGGTCATACGTTTTTTTATGAAACTTGTTCGAGAGAATCCATAAAAAGTATCTAATACAGCGCTTGGTGCTTTTAAAAAGAGAGGCTATACTTTAAATAGAATTCAGTATGAAGAAACGCAGAAAGCATTTTCCTTACTATTTTCTTAATAGTAGACTATTTCCTAACATAGTCTTCCATTAGTTCATACATGGATGTCCACACAACAGAACATTATTCAGCAATAACATACTAATATAGGCTTTAATTTAGATGAAGCTTGAACTGTGCTAAGTGAAATAAGCCAGTCACAAAAGCTACATATTCACTACATGCCTATCAAAGTGGCTAAAATAAAAAGTAGTGAGAGCACCAAATGCTGGCAAGGATGCAAAGAAACTGTACTGCTCACACACTGCTGATGGGAGTTTAACATAGTGCAGCCACTCTGGGAAACAGTTTGACATTTTCTTATAAAAACTTCATGCGATTACTGTACCACCTGAAAACTGCACCCTTAGACATTTATCCCAGATAAATGAAAACTTATATTCATGCAAAAACCTACAAAGAATGTTCATAGCAGTTTTACTCATAATAGCCAAAAACTTGAAAGAGCCCAGTGGGTAAACGGTTGAACTGCCATACTTCCATGGAATACAATGCCGCAATAAAAAGGAATAGACTACTGATGCATGCAACAACCTGGATGATCTCCAGGGAATCATGCTAAGTAAAAAAAAGTCTCTTTATGAATTAAGGTTTTCTCAGGGTATATGCCCAGTAGTGGGATTGCTGGGTCATACGGTAGTTCTATCTTTAGCTTTTTAAGGAACCTCCATACTGTTCTCCATAAGTCAGGAGACTTATGTATCAATTTACATTCCCACCAACAGTGCAAGAGGGTTCCCTTTTCTCCACATCCTCTCCAGCATTTATTGTTTGTAGATTTTTTGATGATGGCCGTTCTGACCTGTGTGAGGTGATACTTCATTGTAGTTTTGATTTGCATTTCTCTAATGATCAGTGATGTTGAGCATCCATTCATGTGTTTGTTGGCAATCTGTATATCTTCTTTAGAGAAATGCCTATTTAGGTCGTCTGCCCATTTTTGGATTGGGTTGCTTGTTTTTTTGATATTGAGCTGCATGAGCTGCTTGTAAATTTTGGAGATTAATCCTTTGTCAGTTGCTTCATTTGCAAATATTTTCTTCCATTCTGAGGATTGTCTTTTCATCATGTTTATGGTTTCCTTTGCTGTGCAAAAGCTTTTAAGTTTCATTAGGTCCCATTTGTTTATTTTTGTTTTCATTTCCATTTCTCTAGGAGGTGGGTCAAAAAGGATCTTGCTGTGATTTATGATTCAAAAAGAGTCATGTACCACAATGTTCATTGCAGCTCTATTTACAATAGCCAGGACATGGAAGCAACCTAAGTGTCCATCAACAGATGAATGGATAAAGAAGATGTGGCACATATATACAATGGAATATTACCCAGCCATAAAAATAAACAAAATTGAGTTATTTGTAGTGAGGTGGATGGACCTAGAGTCTGTCATACAGAGTGAAATAAGTCAGAAAGAGAAAAACAAATACCGTATGCTAACACATATATATGGAATCTAAGAAACAAACAAAACAAATGGTCATGAAGACCCTAGGGGTAAGACAGGAATAAAGACACAGACCTACTAAAGAATGGACTTGAGGATATGGGGAGGGGGAAGGGTAAGCTGTGACAAAGTGAGAGAGTGGCATGGACATATATACACTACCGAATGTAAACTAGATAGCTAGTGGGAAGCAGCCGCATAGCACAGGGAGATCAGCTCGGTGCTTTGTGACCACCTAGAGAGGTGACATAGGGAGGGTGGGAGGAAGGGAGATGCAAGAGGGAAGAGATATGGGGACATATGTAGATGTATAACTGATTCACTTTGTTATAAAGCAGAAACTAACACACCATTTTAAAGCAATTATACTCCAATAAAGATGTTAAAAAATAAAATAAGTCAATTCCAAAAGGTTAAAAACTGTTCGATTCCATTTGCATAACATTCTTGAAATGACAGAATTTCAGAAACAGAGAAAAGATTAGTGGTCACAAAGGATAGCACTGAAGGGCAACTTGAGAATATGAGGATCCCCTGTCGTGTTGGAATTCCTCTGTATCTTGACTTTAGTGGTAGATACACACACCTACACATATGACAAAACTGTTTAAAACCAAATATATCCACAGGCACATACACAAATGATTACAAGTAAAAATGGGGGAATCTGAATAAGATTGGTGGCTGGTATCAACATCAGTATCCTGGTTAAGTTATTGTTCTTCCATGATATAAGATGTTACCATTGGGAGAGACTGGGTTAAGGATGAAGAGGACCTTTGTGTATTATTTATTACAATGGCACATGACTCTACAACCACCTCAACAAAACATGTATTGACATTTTTTAAAAGGCCACATACTGTATGCTCTTATTTATATGAAACGTCCAGAAAAGGTAAACCCATAAAAACATAAAGCAGATTAGTGGAAGCGGCTGGAGAGAAGGTGGGAAAGGGTATGACTGCTAATTTCTCACAAATGAGAAAACAAAATTAAGCAATGTTCAAGAGAATTAACAGATCTTTGGTGTGAAATCCCCTTTCTCATCATGATGCAGAATGCATTTGCCCAGCGTGCTTTTTTGACCTTTTTTCTAAGAGCCAGCATAAACCTCTTCTTCCTAGAGTAGAAGAATCTAGACCACAGGGATCACTGTTGAATTTAGATTAATTTCTGCACATATTCCTCTCGATATGTGCGTAAGCACAGAGGCCACTAAGATTTATCTGTAGGTTTGAGGATGGCTGTGAGGGCAACTACATCTGTCTGAAAGATCACAGGACAATCTCTACCTTTGCACTGTGCAAGGCGGAAGGGTGGTGGTGGTGATGGAAATGAGATTGGCTCACAGAAAAGTAAGAGTTGCCTAAGATGGTGGGTTTGTTTGAGCGATGTAATTTCTTTCTTTATTTTTTAAGATCAAGAATAAAGCATGGATCGTGCTGGATTATTTCAGAACACCTTAAGAGGTATTCGTACAGGTACTCAGCCTCAGAGAAAGTGATGACAAGAGGTAACAGTAAAACTTCGAAAGGGAGTTAGGAGCATGGGTGTCAAGAGAGGTGGTTGGAATATTCTAAGTTAGGAGTACTGAGTAATTTTCACAAGCCAAGAAGAGTTCAAGAAAAAACAAGGGAAAACTCATTAAATATTGGGAATTGATAGGCTATAGATCAAACAGAGAAACATATTTCAATGGTCTACTTTTAGAATGGAAGATAGTATGAAAGATTAAGCACCTCTCTAGGGAAATAAGTTTGATTTTTATTTATTTTTTGCAGTACGCGGGCCTCTCACTGCTGTGGCCTCTCCCGTTGCGGAGCACAGGCTCTGGACGCGCAGGCTCAGTGGCCATGGCTCACGGGCCCAGCCGCTCTACGGCTCTACGGCATGTGGGATCTTCCCGGACCGGGGCATGAACCTGTGTCCCCTGCATTGGCAGGCGGACTCTCAACCACTGCGCCACCAGGAAGCCCCATTGACCCATTTTTAATTGTCATGGTCAATTGAGAAAACCCATTGCAGTAAAAGGCTGAGCTTCAGAATACTCAAAGCCTCCTCTGTACAGAATGGCACTATGTGGGCAAAGTTTATCATTTATGTCAACTTGGCAACAGCTGATTAATTAATATAGGCATGTGACCCGAATCTATATGCCAACCAGTAGCCTAATTGGTGAAAGCTTGCCTTAAATGGGATGACTAATCCCATACACCAATCATATCTTTCATCTCAGAAAATGTGTGCAGAAACACGAAGTTGAGCCGTCAATAACTCCAACATAATAAGGAGAATCCATGAGGTGCTGAAAGCTATGAATAGGCAGAAACCACAAGTGGACAAAGCTCAGAGATAAAAGTTAATTACAGAATAAACAGAGAAGCAGAGGTGTGGAGCATTATGGGATCTTCATTAACAATGAAACACTATAGTGGGGATCAGTGAATCCCTGCTCTTGAGAAGCAGTGTGATAACCAGGTCACTAGAACTGATGGATCATGAAGGGTTCTATGTCCGGTTACTGATTTCCACTTCTTGAGCCAGGCTCCAGTCTCTTTGCAACTTTTCTTACTGACTGAATGTTTGTGTCCCCCACAAATTCTGTGTTGAAATCCTAACCCCAAATGCGATGGTATTAAAAGCTGGGGCCTTTAGGAGGTAATTCTGCTTTGAGGGTATAACCCTCATGAATGGGATTAGTGCCCTTATATGAAAGAGACACAAGAGAGCTCCTTTCCAACTCTTTCCCCAACACGAGGATACAATAAGAAGTCAGCCATCTGCAACCTGGAAGAGGGCTCTCGCCAGAACGGAACTGTGACGGCATCCTGATCTCAGACTTCCAGCCTCCAAAACTGTGAGAAATAAATTTCTCTTGTTAAACCCAGAGGTCTATGGTAATTTGTTATAGCAGTCGAATGGACTCAGGCACTGGCAAGCGTTGGTACCACTGTTTTCGTTCTTTCCTGAAACCAGGTGGTGCAGATTTTTCTAGATTCTCATATAAAAGCCAGATGTGTGATCAAATTTCTGACTTCCTTATTTTCATTCATATCTTTATAAAAAACATCTCCCATTTCTTAGGTCACCAGAGTAAATCTCAGTTCCTGACAACAAAATAGCATCTGCTGTACTGTATTTGAAATATATCTCGAAATATATATATATGTACACACACACACACATATATATATACCTACACACACATATGTCTGTCGTATTTTTGAAATGTTACTATGTGTGCAATGTATTTAATGAAGAACCGATGAGTTAAAGGGGGAATAAGAGGAGAGAAATATTTCACCCATACAAGAGGCCAGCCTAACCTATGATCAGTTCATTACCCCAGTGTACTGATCTGAGAACTTTAAACCACTTGTGCCATCTTCCATAAAGTCTGTAACAAGGTTCTATATCATCTTCAGCTGTAATAAGGAGCTTTCAGAGCTCAGAAATTCGGTGGTTTTATTTTTGCTTTGCAAAAACAGGTGAATCTGCTTTGCTGACCCTTTGTATTAAAGGTAAAATGGGCTGCCCAGAAAATCATTCCGTGGAAATAAGGCAGAGCTCTTGGGGATCAGACGAGTTACCCTCCCTTCCCAGAACTGGCAGAGCCTGGATGCTTTTGACCTAATGCCCTAATACAGCCAAATAGGTGTCATGATTTAATTTTCTTGAAAATACTTTTACCAGCCACAGCTAGAACAAAATTAACCTCGCGAAAACTTGAACTTGTGGTTGAAATTGAACAGCTGTGTTTATCCAAAAGCAAAATGGCGATGGTTTGTGTGGGATTTTCTGCAGTGACATGAGATGGTCAGCCCTTTCCAACACATACAAATTAATGCCCTAAATTGTTACATATGTAAACATTAATAAGCTCATTTAGCAACCACTGAACTCTCCATTTTTCTAACACGTTCACTTTCATCCTTGCCCTGAAGATAAACAACTGGGGGAAAAATCCATCATTTAACTGCAATTAAGCTTAATAACTATTCAAACTTGTCATCCATAAATCATGACTAATAAAACATTTCCAACCAACTGCTCATCAGTAGAATCACTGGCTATGCATTTATTATAACAAAAGGACCACTGTTTTGTGTATTCCTCCATAAAATTCCTTTGTTTAAAGAAAGACTGTATATTTTCTTTCTTCTCATCATATTCCCCAAGCAGTCTAAATGTAGTATGTGGATATCATTTACTGTAGAGTGGAAAAGAGGAAGAACAAATTGCTCTAAACCTAGTATTCTACTCTCAAGATATGCTATCACCTCTCAGTGATGGTTTCCTTTATCAAAGGGAGAACAGAAGCATGTGTAACACAGCGCTTTGTTAATCCATGTAGAAGGAACCCAGATAAAAGCCCTAGATCATACACCTATCAGAAGGAGGTTATCCACGTCCAGTGATATTAAAAATGGGTTCTGTTCTAGAAAGAGATTTCTTGTGCTCACTGGGTAAGAAGGTATTGATGTATGACTTCGGATAAACATCAAGGTTTCCAGAGATATTTGTAACCTAATGATTAGAAAATTCTACCTATGAGACTAGCAGTATCATCCCTATTTCTATATTAACTAAAAAGGCGGAACTATGAAATAAGTGCACGTGTGTGTGTGTGTGTGTGTGTGTGTGTGTGAGACAGAGAGAGTGAGAGAGCATGCATGTGTGTGTGCATGTATAGGCATAAATTTATTAACTCTTCTGGAAATATACTAAAAGCCCATGCTCTTTTGTGGTTATTCAGATATTATACTCAATAAAATCACAATATTGGTTTATATTTGGACAGATTTTAAAACACACTGAGGCCCATTATTTCATGAAACTCTTTGAATAGTCCTGGGAAGTACAGGGAAGATACTCCAAATTTACAGATGAGTTCACTGAGGCTTGTACATAGTGACACAAGACAGAATAGCCTGGCCTCAAATCCAGGTCTTCTAAATCCTAGGTCAGTGCCCATTTCACTGGACAAGAAGAGCCTCCCAGAGAGCAGACCAGTCTGAACTGTAGTTGACCAACCACCAGGTCTTCTACCCTTAGAGCCACCGGCAGTGTCTGGGCTCCCATATACCAGAGATGCTATCACCCACTGTCTTGGAAACACTGGCCCCCTAAATTCACCATACCTAATATCCCCATTGCAAGGCCACTGGCCATCTGTTTCTCCCTTTAGTTCCACTCTTTCCAAGCTCTCTGCTTTCTCTCCTCTGACCTTCACTTTTCCTTCTTTCTCTCGACTGGGCCCCTAGAAACTCTGTTCCATGTCAAACAAGCTTTCCTACATCCTCAAATGCTTTCTAATAACCCCTCCTACATCCTTACTTAACTCATACCTGGTTCTTCCCCAAGGGTACCACTTCCCCTGAAATCTTTAAACAAAGATGAAAGCATCCTGAACTCTGTCTTGAAGTAGAGTGTGTTCACTGACATCATTATCACATAAACAAAATAAAAGTTATAGAACACGAAAGTACCTTAACTTCATGTAATGTGATCTTACGATGTTAGGTTGAGCAGAAATTATCATTTTCATTTCACACATAAGGAAACTGAAATTCACAGAGACAGCATAACTCAAGTAAGGACCAATAGCAGTTAATGGCAGAAGGCATCTCCTCTGGCTTCCATCTTTCTCTGTTACTTCTCCTAAATGATACTGTTTCTCTGTCCTCACTGTCACCATTCTTAATATCAGAGTTAAGAAATCTGTCTCTGATAATTATCAAATTTTTTCTATTCTCCATTCATTCCACATCTATTTATCAACAAGCATTTAATTCCTAATCAGCTAAATTTTAAAAGTCTAGCTATCCTTTATTAGGAAATAGACCAAAGGCCTACACGTTTTTTCTACAAATGGCCAGATTGTAAATAATTTAGGCTTTGTGGGTCATAAAGTATCACAACTGCTCAACTCTACCCTTTAAAGAAAGAGAAAAAGCAGGGACTTCCTTGCCAGTCCAGTGGTTGAGACTTCACCTTCCAGTGCAGGGGGTGCAGGTTCGATCCCTGGTCGGGGACCTAAGATCCCACATGCCTCATGGCCAAAAAACCAAAACATAAAACAGAAGCAATATTGTAACAAATTCAATAAAGACTTTAAAAATGGTCCATATCAAAAAACAGTCTTTAAAAAAAAAGTGAAAAAAGCAGTCAAAGACACTATGTAAATGAATGGGCATGGACGTGCCTCAATAACACTTTATTTACAAAAGCAAGTGAGTGGCTAGATTTGGCCCAGAGGCCATAGTTTGCCAATCCCTGCGATAGAATGTTATAAATGAATAGGAGTGGAAAGACAGACCACGCAAAGGGTAGAAGATGAGTTTGGGAGAGACTCCAGTTTCTGCCAGGCTAGTTTGTATGATCATATGCATTTACTAAACAGTGCAAAGCAATCTACCAACAGATGTGGAATGATATCAAATAGACTAAATGTGCAAGTGGGTTAATGAGACAGACAGAAGGTACAGCAGGGGCATCTTTATTATGTCAGAGTGGAAGGACATACATTTAAATGTTGATTGATTGCCTCTTAAATGCCAGATACTGTTTCAGGCACTTATAAAGATAACTTTATTCTTATAACAGCCCAGTAAAGACAGCATTGTAATCTTTATTTCAAATAAGAGAAGCAAACGCTCAGCAAAGTTATATAATTTGACACTAATAATTGAGAGAACCAAGATTTAAAATCAGTTCTCTTTGCTCTCCAAAATTATGCTCTTTCTATGATTAAAAAAAAAACCCAAAAACTAAAATCCCCTGCCATGACGAGAGTGGTATTAAAAACCTAATTTAAAAATGTGCTCTTTTCTTCTCCACTTCCCCCACCCCCAGCGAAGGGTACTTGCAAATATGTTAATATGGAAGTATAGCAGGCATCATCAAAGCTCCTGAGCTCTCTTTGGTTCTGCTGATTGTCACCAAAGGGATAAAGTGGGCATATAATTGATTCAGTCTTACTAACTTTATTTTCTTCAACCATATCTGGAATATAATTGTCAGATGTGGGAGCTGATGTCTCTCTACAGATAGCAACGGTGAGTGATAAAACTCTTGCTCTGTATAGAAAAGTGTGACCTCCAATTACATTAACAATGTCTTTCCAAAAAGTTGGGCATAAAATTATTTGAGACGACTCACATTTAAGTATAATAGGGCAGGGGCTTCTTCCAGGGATCGACACATTTTTTAATTGTAGATTTAAAAAAAATTGTAATGCACAAAAATCTTTCAATCATATAAATAACCATCCTCTAATGTACTTGTCTTATTAGAATTTTTTTTTTGTCTACATCACGGCTTCTCAAAACAAGGTTTATTTAAAAACCAGTATGTTTAAATAATTGTATACTGGAGAGAGAGAAACATACTCATAAAGCTCCTTAATAGGATTATTTTTACTTCTTTATGGGAAATTTTTAACTTTGAAGACTATGCAGAAATAAAGTAAAATTGTATTAAATTTTTAGAAGAGACCTAGCCAAAATTACAATTTTTTGTCTTGTTTCAGGACTCAACTAGGTAAGCCCATAATTATTTGGATATTAGAGAAAGTTGGTATAATAATACCCTGCATTTCCATCTGATGACAAGACATTGACATAAGACAATCCAACACGGCTGTACAAACTGTTAATTGAGAAGAGCAGGAGATACTTATCTTGTTAGTTTCAGATTCATTTATTGTTCCTTGGACAAGTATGCAGACATCCGAGAACTGCAAAATTTACTTTTTTTTAATTGGGTTCAAATGATACATTGCTATCTAAATGATAATCAAAATTCCTTGATGTTATTAATAAACAAACTTTAAAAATATAACTGGATTATTGATGCCATGCCAAAAATCTGTCACTGGTGTATAAATTAGCATGAACATATGTTAATGCATAATTCACCATTTGCAACAGAGCTTTGTTAAAAACTTGATGAAAATTCATGAAAGAACCTTTCTAGATTAAGTTGCCCAATAAAAGTAACCAGAGGCATTCACAATGCAGAGTTAATACAGCTTTTGAAATGAGGTTTTGTGCGTTTTGTAGGACATTTATAAGACATTTAATCTAAACAGTTTTGTTAATGACTTTGAATCACGGTTGTCTACATCTTAACAACTAAATGGAAAGGAATTGAGAGGTCATCCAGTCCACTATATCCCAATGTGCGGTCCATGGACCACCTGCATCTGATTTACTTGTGAGCTTACTAAAAATTATCTTCACCCTGGCCTGTTCTCAGGCTTCCAGAATCAAGACATCAGATGAGAAGCCTAGAAATCTATACCTCCTCCCAAGCAACTCAGATGCTTCCCCTGTATTGTAAAGTTGAGATTTAACCACGCAGAACCTGTACATGAGAAACTGAGGCTAAGTTTACTCAAGGTCACCAAAAACCAGCGGGGGATCTGGGACTAAAATCCGTTACTACTTACTCCTAATCAAGTGTCCTTCCTCCACATTTCAGAAAACATCAAGTAAATAAGAAGGACAACAAATGATCAGTCTGTACCAATGTCATCAGAATAAACAATTGGTGGCCATGGCTAACACAGGTTTATGGTGGGCCAGATCCTATTTTCAGTACTGAAATATATTAACTTATTTAATCCTCACATCAAACCTCTGATTTAGGTCCATGAGGAAACTGTGATACAAAAAGGCCAAGTACCTTGCCCTCGTGGTTGCGGGATTACTACTTTCACATATGAGATTCAACAAGGAATATCACACTTAACCTCATCTTAGCTATTTAAATAGGAGGAGGTACTAATATTCTCTTGAGGTGGAACACTATAAAATATCTCTGATAAAAATGTTCCTTCAGGGGCTTCCCTGGTGGCGCAGTGGTTGAGAGTCCGCGTGCTGATGCAGGGGACGCGGGTTCCTGCCCCGGTCTGGGAAGATCCCACATGCCGCGGAGCGGCTGGGCCCGTGAGCCATGGCCGCTGAGCCTGCGCGTCCGGAGCCTGTGCTCCGCAACTGGAGAGCCCACAACAGTGAGAGGCCCGCGGACCGCAAAACAAAAACAAACAAAAATGTACCTTCAGAAGACAGATCCTCTGGAAAAACAAATTCCTCTTTGAACTATACGAATATATTTAATTTAATGACTATTCATTAATCAAGCTACAAGACATTTATACCTGAGTATATATATATATATTTTTCCAGTTAGACTCTGTCTTCTGAAGAGTGGGTGAAATTACATGCAATGATAAAGTGGCAGTGGAGATGGGTGTTGGGTAGGTTTTCCAGATTTAGCAAATAAAAATTTGAGATGCCTAGTTAAATTCAAATCTCAGATAAATTACATATTTTTATCATGTGCATCCCAAATATTACAACATGATAATATTTCCCTATAATAAAAGTTATTTATTGTTTATCCAAATTTAACTGAGTGTCTTGTATAAGGCAACCTCAACTTGTAGAAAGTAAAAGAGAGGGCTTTTGAAGAGAGTGTGGTCAGACTGAGGTGGAGGCTTTACTAGGGAATTTGGTGTAACCCTTGGGCATCACATAGGCACTGCACCTGGGAAATTAGAGAGCACAAGGGATCTCTCTTTACTTGCTGTTTTGTCTAATGTTGGGTTTGGCCAGCACCACCATGGCATCTAGATCTAAACAAAAACCTGTGAACATTTATGAACAAAATAAAAATAATGTAGAAATGGTAGGACTACGTAAATGCTGATACTGCCATGAGTGTATCTCTAGGTAATTTTCTCTTGACCATGTAATTATCCCTGAGTAACTCAACACTCTATATAATCTTGGGCACTGCCTCACGATTGTGTAGTCATTTCATTATATCTCTCTTAGTTTCCCGACAAAGCTATCAGCTCCTTAAAAATCTGTGAATTTGCACTTTATTGTTCTTACAAAGTAAGTGTGCTGAAAATATTTATTGAATAAGACTGAGGACTGGAAATTTTTTAGACCTGATAAATAGTTTTTGCCTAAATTATTCATTTATTCATTAATTTCTAACAAATATTTATTGAGTACCACCTTAACTCTGCAATTTGCTCTGCCTGAAAAGGCAATATGAGGATGAGAGATGGGAGCTCGGTACTAACCACTGTGAAGTTTTACGTCCTCTCTAGTCAACATAGCAAACTGTGGTTTATTAATAAACAATCCATGGGGCAAACCACTCACCTTTTCCAGTTTCAAAATCACGGTAACTTCCCTAAAGTTTATTTGTAAAATCATAACTTCCTTAAAATAATGTAACCCAGAATCCCGTATCCGCTCTCCAAAGTAACACACAGTTTATTTGATGAATGTATATTTACCACAAAAGGATGCATTTAGTTAAATCTCAAAGAAAAATACTTATAAATCAAAGATGCTTTTAAATTTTTATACAAAACCAGAGCCTCATGGTCTGAATGTACACGTACCAAGGAAGGAAAAGAATAAAGAGACTGTCTTCTAGACAAAACGAAATCCCTCTATAGAGCTTTCGGTCTGAAATATATTAGCAATTAAAACAAAGGAAAAACACATTACTTTTTTCTTAAACAGTCCCTTTTAAACTAAAAGTTTGCATACTTAAACAGAACCTGAAATTCACTTGTTAGAAAAGTAACAGCAATTTTCAAAACTGCATATAAGGCGAAATAGTTTGTTCACAGATTTCAACCACAGCAATGCAATTCTTATGCATGAGAACAATACAAACTGAAGTAACAAATGATTAGTGTGAGCCACTTTAACAAGAATGCTATAAAATGGAAAAATATTTTGATTGCCCGACCCTAACAATTACTAGGAAATTCTAACGGAAACAACTAATTGCCTGTAACCTCCCCCCACCCCCCAAAAAGCACAGAAATAGAACAAAAAGTATTTTGAACCAAACCTGTAAGACCACAATGACAACAGGAGCAAAACCATGCATAAAAAGAAGTGGATCAGCAAGCAGCTGACCTCTCCAAATCAGGGAAGACGTGAGGGGTTTCATAAAGCGTGGCCTACCTACCGATTTCTTCTCCAGGGGCATTGTCCACCAAGTCAGAAATCTCCAGAAAACTCTACCATTAGTATCACTCCATTTAGTCATCTACACTGGTTTTCACACAGCCACAATTGAAATGTATACGTGTTACCTGAGAAGTTTCTGTTGGGAGAATGGGCAGGGATAAGGAGGAAATGTTTTTTAAGTAAATGAACATAGATTCACTGGCTATAGTAGCCACACGTGCTGAAGGGTAGAGTAAGAGGGTCCCTGAAGTGACCAGCCATGGAAAATCTCTTGATGATTGAGAAGTCACCTCTCAGCCCTCGGTGCTTGTAGGAGGATCACAGAGCCATAACTGTGGATACCAGCACTAGGAGTTATGCTTTGAAGGGCCTGGGACCTCACCAGCTTGGGGGCACTGGCTTTGGAAGGAACCCTTGGGTTACCTAAATCAGCTTTTGATGAAGTCAAAGCGAAGACAAATTAATGCGGCTCCAGCTTTGCCAACTCCCCTGCCTCTGGGATTATTCTGTTTTCTTTTTGAACTACTTGACATTCAACCAATAGCCTTTACTACTGAGATACACACAACCGGAGGAAAAGACGAGAGAGGAAGATATGGCAGGGATTTTCCTTCCCATCCTCCCGCCCAGCTCTCCTGTCATCTCTTTGTTCAGACACTTCTGTCCATCACAGTTCACTGCAAGTTCTTCATCTTCAAGCAATTTCCACTCAATTGTCAGGCAACCCCAACTGGAATGGCAATTAGCCAGATGTCAGCTCTCCTATTACCTCCATCCTCAGTTCTACATTATTCAGTCAAGGCCTGATCACAACCAAGGTGGAACCCACCCGGGCTCCTCTCTATAAACCTGCAATGAACCTGAAGTAAAGCCAAAAGATTCATCACAAAGAGGCAAATGTAACCAAACCTTTGCTCTTTCTATCTTTTTCTTATGACTTTGCTTTACTTGTTCCTCCCCTGCCCTGAGTCTCACTGCAACTGACTCAGACATCCTAAGCAGTAAAGCTTAGTAAAAATGATTAAACTACTTCATGTGTCTTTTAAGATACAGTATCTGTTATTCTCCTGTATCAGCAAAATCTGCACATAAGCATCCAATCTCTGGGGTCCTTACTCCTCCCATCAGCTCCGTTTTGAAAAATTAATATAAATAAAAAAGATGCTCACTACACTGGAGTTCACATTTAACAAAGAAGTTTGCCCCTTGGGGCATGCGACACCTTACTTCATGAGCAAAACCCAGGCGCTGGGAGCAGAAACCTGGGAAAGCTGCAGCCCGAGCTTTAGAAAGTCACTTGCTAACACAAGGTCGGCTCCCAATCTGGCAGAAACATTCTCGAGCTCTCCCACTCAAGCGCATTTTTCAAAGGCATGTGGAGCTAATAAATAGGAAAGTTGTCATTCAGAAAGATGTAATCATCCGAGGAGGAAACCTTTCCAGGTATTTTCATCTGTTACCAAAAAATATAATTAGCAAGATGGGTTTCCATCCACTTACTGAACTCTTTCGACTCAGGGGGCATGGTTAGAATTCCCTGGCCCTCATTCGGGGTCACAAATTAATTAGTACCTCAAATGCTGAGACAGGTGATTAATCTGCCTGAGAGAAGGCAAGGCAAGAAGGAGCTGTGAGCCAGCAGGCAGGGGCAGGTAGATATTTTCTTAAAAGCAGCTAAAACAAAAATGCACTGTAAGGGGTCCCATCGTTCTTCTCTCCCTTGGCTCTGTCGTCAAACATTTTCAGTTTATGAGTAAAGAATGGTTTTAATAATTGCCAGGACTGTACATTTTTCAGGCATGCACAGACACACAAGAGGCAAAAAGAGAATAAGAACTTGTATCTATCTATATATGTATATATACATATTTATACACACACACACACACATACAGCATGCTGGGCTCTGTTCACCCACATTCAGTTACACCTCCTGCATCACACTTTTTTCTGAGACTGGTGCAGTTTTGGGTTTTTTTTTTTAAAGAGACACTAAGGCAGAAGTATTTCAGTGTGAGTCTTATGTCTACCTATCCCTCAAATGAGAATCTAAGAGCAAACTAAACAAGGAGCAATGAATTCGTTCTCCTCCACAAATCTGCTTAACCCAAGCCATTGATATTTTCATTCCATGCCTTTTCACATTTATTTTTCCTGGAAAGCACTACTCTTCCTTATAAGAGAGCTCTCCAAGTCCAAACCCCGGGTTCCATCTTTCACCTGGGAAGCCAGCCCTGCCCACTGCCAGCACATAGCAATGCTCTCATCTGCGATATCACAGACCCAGAGGGTAGATACTCTGTCCCATGCTCTCTCAGGCTCCTACACTCCTATCCTATGGACTCATACCCTAACGATGATCAATCACCATTGGTATCATTGTACAGACTGCCTTCTATTTCTAGGACCGCTACATTTTTTTCTTTTTTTTTTTCAGTTTGAAGATCCAAGAATGTATTAGGACATTAAGTGTCATACTTTAAGGAAAAGCAACACCACAGTCTGGAATTAGAACAAAATGGGGAGAATGCAAGACTGTTCATAGCAGCACTATTCATAATAGCCAAAAACTGAAGGAAAAAAGGTCCATCGGCAAAACAATAAATTGTGGTGCAGTAATTGGAATGAATACTATGCAGCAATGAGAATGAATGGGTATATCAACCACAGTCAACAGCCTGTGTGGAGGTGGACACAAAAAAAGTATGTACTATAGGATTCCATTGATATCAAGTCCCCAAATAGGCAGCTAATTTATGGTGTCAGAAGTCAGGATTGTGGTTCTCCATGGAATGGAGTTAGAAAAGTGGGCACAGTGAGGTCCTACATGTGCCAGTTACATTCTAAGTCTTGATTTGGGGGCTCGTTACACCAGTGTGTTCTTTTTGAAACTTCATCGAGCAGTCTGTTTATGACATATGTACTTTTTTGTCTATGTTATGCATCAATAAAACACTTACTTAACAAAGGAGGGGGATAAATTTGACCCAGGGAGCACATACTGGCACATACTGGGTACTCAGTATATGATGGTGTAATATTGATTTCTAGGAATATCTTAATTAACAGGTAACTGTGTTTAGGTATCATCTGTTGAATGATGCTTGGACTATTTAAAGATTTGTCTACTAGAGATAAATCTGCTATGAACATTTTTGTACATGTTTTCCTGGGAACATGAGTTTTCATTCCTCTGGGATAAATGCATAGGATTGTATCCTTGAGTTGTACGGTATTTGAATGTTTGGTTTATAAAGAAATGGTCAAACTTTTCCAAAGTGGTTGTAACATTTTACATTCCCATCAGCAATGTACAAGTGGTGCAATTTCTTTAAATCCTCATCAGCTTTTGGAGTTGTCACTCTTTTTCTATTACAGCCATTCTTTTTTTTAAATAGTTTTTTAAAATTAATTAAATTTCTTTATTTGGTTGCACTGGGTGTTAGTTGCAGCAGGCATGCTCCTTAGTTGTGGCTCGTGGGCTCCTTAGTTGCGGCTTGTGGCCTCCTTAGCTGCAGCATGTGTACTCCTTAGTTGCGGCCGGTGGGCTCCTTAGTTGCGGCATGCAAACTCTTAGTTGTGGCATGCATGTGGGATCTAGTTCCTTGACCAGGGATTGAACCCAGGCCCCCTGCACTGGGAAAATGGAGTCTTAACCACTGCGCCACCAGAGAAGTCCCTATTATAGCCATTCTGATAGGTGTGCAATGATATCATATTATGGTTTCAACTTGCATTCCCTTAATGGCTAATCATGTTGAACATCATTTCATGTACTCTTCTGCCATCTGTATATCCTCTTCAGTGAAAACTCTGTTCACATCGCTTACCCATTTTCTAACTGATTTTTCATTCCTGTTAATTTTGAGAGTTTTTTATATGTTCTAGGTCCTTTCTAAAAGATGTGGTTTGAAAATATTTTCTCCCACTCTGTAGCTTGTCTTTTCAACCTCTTCACAGGGTCTTAAATAGAGCAAAAGTTTTAAGTTTTGAAGAGGTCCCACTTATCTTTTTTTCCCATTTACAAATTATTCTTTTAGTGTATAAGAACCCTTTGCCTATTTTTAGATCTTAGAGATTTTATCATATTTTAAACTTTTTTTTAATTTTATAATTTATATATAAGTGTATGATCTATTTTCAGTTTATTTTTGTATGAGATGTAAGGTTAAGGTAGAAGCTCTTTTTATTCTCTCCATGGGTGCATAATTGCTGCAGCACCATTTGTTACAAAGGCTATCTTTCGTCCATTGAATTGGTTTTGTACCTTTGTCAAAAATTGACTGAGCATATTTAGGCAAGTTTACTTCTGGGTCCTCTATCCTGTTCCATGTTCTATCTGTCTGTCCTTCTGCCAAAACCACACTGTTTCGACTGAGTATTTTTGTGTGTTAGTTCATGAGAGATATTGATCGTCAATTTCCTCTTTTTTCCTTCCTTCCTTTTTTTAAAAAAACTCTTTTTGTGATTTGAGTTTCAGGGCAATCCTGGCTTCATACAGTGAGTTGGGAAATGGAAATATTCTCTCCTCTTCTGTTTTCTGGCAGAGATTGTGTAACTGTTGTCTATTTTTATAATATATTAGCACGTGGTAAATAAAGAGACATAGATTGGGGTTTATGTTCAAACGTTTTCACTGATGGGGTTCAGGGTCACTAAAGTTTAAACACTAGATATGTCAACAGTTCTACTTATTTTTGATCAAATGACTTATTTTGTTTAGCTTTGTTCTTCTTACATTCCATTTGAATGATAATGAACCGATTACGTTTGTATTTCTCTTCTCATGCCATGAAAATTTGAGAGGCATATGCAAAATTATACTGAGTTGACAACATACTCATTTAATAACAAGAAGCAACAGACTTTAAAAAGGTACACAACTCACATTTTAAGGAAACAAATCAACAGTCTCATGCATAAAAATAAAACAAATTATATTTCCAAGTCTCTAACCTAGTGGTTTTCAACTGTGGACAATTTTTATCCTCCACAGGGGACCCTTTGCAACGTCTAGAGACAATTTTCTGTTGTCACAACTCAGGGTTGTATATTCTGCTGGCATCTAGTGGGTAGAGGCCAGGGATACCATTACATATCCTACAATGCACAAAACATCACTCTGCAAGAAAGCATTATCTGGCCCTAAGTATCAATAATGCTGAGGTTGAAAAAACCTGGCTTTAAGCAATCCTGAATCTAACAAATTCCAAAATATGACTTCATATATATAAATAGAGATATGAAGTCATGTTTTTGAATTACAGATTTTTATACATATACACGTATATGTGTATATTTGGGCACACATACACATAATTTTCGTGACAATAAATAGATACCCTATATTGCTGTGAAAAGAGTTCTACTCTGAGGAAAATTTTCTTCAAGGGATAAAAAAATGTTTTTAAAGTCTGAACTATCTTGTGGAAGTAAGCAGTTAGTCTGAGAAACCCAGAAAGAAATAAAGCAATAGGACCAAGTGACCACCATAGATTTTAAAGGCAAAACATGGTGAAAAAATATGTGTGTCCTTTAGGTTACCTCTTGCCATACTGACCTCCTCCTGCAGCACCTCTCTGTTAAGCAAAATGAAAGAAACTTCAAGGAACTTTTGCCGGACATTTGTAGAACTGAGAAGTCAACAGGGAACCAAAGAGTAGGGTCTAACAACCAGAACAATGTATGGAGGAAGAAGCCCTACTTTTAGAGCCAGAAGTCCTTGACTTGGGTTTTGATCCTCTCGTTTACTAGTTGTTGATCATGTCCTTCATCTATAAAACAAATTTATTTATAAAATAAAATTTCGAATCATACCTACTTTCTATAATGGAGAAAGAAATATTTATCTTGCAGGTTTGTTTGGAGAATAAATAATAATATAATGGCATGGTGCTTAATATAAGCACTGGGAACAATGAGAAGAGCTTTACACAGATATGAACTCATACACCCCCTTGAGGTGGATATTACTATTAACCCCACTTGAAAGAGGAGGAAACTGAATCACAGAGAGATTAAGTTTTAGGTCCAAGATCACACTGCTAATAAGTGATGGATCCAGGATGGAAACCCAAGAAGTTGTGTTCCAGGGTCTAGGAAGCCACATTGCCAAACACACAAGCAAATGTAAGATATTAGTATGATGCTCATTTCTAAGGAAAAAAAAATCAAACCTTCCATTATTACCCCTTTCTTTCCAAGCTACCATCATGCATCCCTTGGATAATTACAATAGCTTCTTAACTGATTTTCCTCCTTCCACCTTGTTCCACCTACAGACTTTCAACCCAGACCAGCAAGAGTGGTCCTTTTAAAACATAAGTCAGATCAGGTTACTCTTCTGACCAAATCCAGCAATGGCTTTTCATTATCTTTAGAAGACAAAAGAAAATTCTTACCAGGCCCACAAGGATCAATACTTTCTACTCTTGGCTCCCTTTCCATTCCTATATACCATCTTCATTTCTTCATTCTACTCTGACCACACAGACTTTCCTACTATTTCTTTTTTTTTTTTTAAGATTTTTTTTTGACGTGGACCATTTTTTTAAGTCTTTATTGAATCTGTTCCAATATTGCTTCTGTTTTATGTTTTGGTTTTTTGGCCGTGAGGCATGTGGGATCGTAGCTCCCTGACCAGGGATCAAACCTTCAACCCCTGCATTGGAAGGCGAAGTCTTAACCACTGGACTGCCAGGGAAGTCCCCCTACTATTTCTTGAATGGACCCAAATATTATTTCAGAGTCTTTAAGGGTTTTTTTTTTTTTCTTTCTTCTCATCCTGAGCACTTTTTTCCCAAGTACCATGCATAAAAGAGGTCATCCCTGACCTTCTCATTCAAAACAGTAAACGCTGTCAATCTCTACCCCTTTCCATTGCTTTATTATTTTTATAGCATTTGTCATGTTTATTATCTGTATCCTTCACTAGGATGGACACTCCAAAAGGACAGGGCTTCTGTCTGTGATGTTCACCACTGAATTCTCAGTGCCTACAATTTTATCTGGCACGTAGTAGGCGATCGATAAATACAACAATAAATTCTAAGTGTGTGACACCAGTAAAAATAAAAATCTAATAGAAAAATATAAGTACCTAATTATAATTAAAATTTTAAATCCAGAAATGTTTTATCATGCCTGAAAACTCACTAAATGAGCAAAGAAAGTACGTCAGTGAGCAAGAAGTTAAAGATAGGGTTCTGGGGTTCAGCCCTTCTATTAATATGTAATCACGTGATTATGGAGGAAGGAAGGCAGGAAGTAATGGCTAAATTTGTTAGTGGTATTCAAGTGAGATAATTCCCCCAGTAAAAACGTTGAGAGCTAATGAGGAAGTCCAGGTGGAGGACTGGACCACAAGAATGGCAGATGCAGCTACACAAGGCTATGATTAAGGAACCAAAAGAACAAAATAGCACAACACTTTTACAGTTGGAAGAGTGATTTCTAAGCCCTGAATCTATTACATATATTCTCATAATGCTAGCCACACTCACCCTAAGGAGGTCATCAGCTTCTTTAAAGTAAATTAAGTTAAATTAAAATGAACTAAAATTAAATAAAATTGAAGATTAGTTTCTCATTCATTCACTACTCACATTTCAAGCGCTCAATAGCCACATATGGCCAGTGGCTACTGTCTTGCACCGTACAGACCTAGACTACATCCCTGCTTAAGTAACATGTTTAAGCATTTCAGGGCTCACTGTGTAAAGCAGCATCTTATTTGCTAGAAAAGTTCTCATTTCAAACTTGAAGGAGAAATTTTCTGCAGTAGTATCCAATGATTAGGTACATTTTTTCCCTCTTTATGAATGCTTTCAAAGTTTTTGATTATATCATCTCTATGTCTTCACATTTCCTGAATATAAATCCTTAATCTTTTAAAGTAAATTTACTTATGAAATCACCTTATATCCCCAATCGAGTTATTATTCTCTGAACCTTCTCCAGCCTTTTTCACACCTTTTATTTCTTTCAGCGATCAAACCTGACAAGAATATTTTAAGTGTGGCCCAACATTTTTTTAGTACAAAGGTGTAATCTAAAATTATACATATCTAAAGAAAGGATTTTGATCTATATGAGATAGCAAAGGTCTACCTGGGGACACGCTGACAGACAAAAGGCGTAATTTGGGGGCCGGTTTCACTTTTGCACTCCTTGCTGGGAACATAGGAGATATAATAATTTACCACTTTGCCACTAACTAAATCGGCAACTGACAGGCTAAGTCTAGCAAGAGAAAGCACTGTCTCATTGGAAGTTTTTACAGGACTAACTACGTACCTCTGACTTTGCTTCAGTCATTATACTATTCAATATCTTATCTACGTGTATTCTATACACATGAAGAATGCAAATGCTTAATATGTTCATGGTCAAAAGCCTTTTACACCAACCTTCAGGGCAATCATTCCTCCACCAATACACACACAAGCACTGCGCTAATATATCTGACTCTGAGAAATTTGAAATGATTAGGAAATTAACATAGAGTGGTATTCACCAAACATTGATTCATTTGACAGAAATTAATTAGTTCAACCTGATTGGCTCACTTTAATAGTAGTAATAAGAAGAAGAAGCCAAATAAAGCCCAGCAGAGAATAAGACTCCTAGGAAAGGATATGTGATTCCTATCAGGCTATAAAGGATTAGCATCTTACCTCGAGTTAACAAACAGCCTTGGTGTATTCGTTTTCTTTAACTATTTGGTGTCCATTTTGAACCTTGCAATATATTATCTCTGGATTGATTCAATAGCTCACCTTTAGGAGTTCATTTTATGTCCACCTTTTTCTCTTTAATCAATACAATCCATCACCAATTTGAACTCTAAATGCAATTATCTAAAATATCAATGATGGACAGGTAACAACTGTCACTTCAAATTCCCACGTAACTTATAGTATTAATAATCATCCTTCAAAAACTTTCTTGAAATGGAGAAAGAATTACACCTATGACCAGCAGTGACAGTAAAGATAATAAAATGGCAATATCCAATAATTATGGTTCCATTAATAGTAATGCTGAATATCTATCTCTTGGTAAGAAAGACACTGTGTATTTCCAGAGAGAGAGAGAGAGAGAGGAGGTTTATAGACTTAAATGCAGATTTTTAGAGAAAAAAAATCAAATAACATTAATTATAGTGACTAATATTGAAGTATTATAGACAAACACCTTGGGTTTAATAATTTTTTTAATATCAGACAATAGATATTGCTTTATTTGTCCTGAGAACCTACAGCCAGAATCTCCTACAAAGGCAATGATCATAATGCAAGCTGATCATTTGTATGGGCATTTTAAGTGTTTTGTACCTTTTATTTATTACTATAGTCTGAACAGTTAAACCCTATTATAGCATGAATCACGTTTATGTGCGTTTGGATGTTCCACAAGTCAATCCCAAATAGTTAAAAATAAGTTAATAGATTATAAATCTTATGCACTAAACAAAGGCTTTTATACCAAATTGTGGATATTAAAACAGTATTCCATTACAGTGGGATATTTCCAAATTTTAGCTTTGTTAATTAGTCCTAAAAATGTGCCACCCAATCTAGAATTATGCAAAATAATTCAACCATCAAATTACAGTTATCGAGAATCAAAGCTGCAAAACAAAGGGGAAAACAAATATTATCCTAATACCCTTCCTATGGGAGTTTGGTATTGTATGGGAAATAAAAAATGAAAATGCTATAATCACATTAATAAATTCTCACTTTTCTTAACCCTGGCAGGCAGCTCTGTTAACATGGTAACATGTGTAAATGTGTTTCCTCACCACCAAAAGAAGTATTTCAATGAAATTTGCAGATTTTTATAAATTACCTTTTTAGCAAACTGGTATGATTAACAAATATTTCAAAAATATCACATCTATTTCAGAATTTCTTTGGAAAAAAACAATGACTTTTTAGCAGGATCAGATGTGCCCAAGAAGGGTAAGTGGTCACCCTTCCAATTTCCATTTCATTATTTTGATAAGTTTAATTTTCAAAAGTAAATCCAAGACAAATAATGTGTCTACAAAACAGACAAAATACAAGTCTTGTCTATCTTCATCTTTCAGCCTGGACTCAACACTACGATGTATTTAGGACAGGGTAAAGGGGAAAATCCACCAGCTTTCCTTAATCATGACACCAACTATTCTTTGTTATCCCTCCAGAGATTAGAAAGAAATTTAAAAATCTAAGTTTTTACTCATATTCTCTCTATAAAATTTCTTTCATGCCCTTTGGTTAAGATTCAATCTTTTCTTTAAATACACATTTTGTTCTTTAAAATATATATGTATTGGTGAATAAAAGCCTAAGAGAGATCAGGAAATGGGAAATTATTTTACCTTCTGTCTCAGTTTACCTATTAGTAAAACTGTGGAGATAAATTACCTTCCTTAACTCATGGGATTTTCTAAAAATCCAGTTAGATATGAATATTATTTAAAAAGCATAGACCATAGACCATTAAATGAGGGTATCTTAAGATGAAAACTGAACAGAACACTGTTGAAAATCAGATAGAGACAAGTCAGAAACCAGCTGAAACCATACATTTCAAGAAATTTAATTTGCTCAAGTTCACCTCTTAGGGAAAGTTAATATATAATTATATTATATATATTAGATATATATATATAATTATATAATTATTTATATATATTAGATATATATATATAATTATAATATATAATTATATATAACACATATCTCTTTTCTTTCTGCTCTCTTCTCTTTCCCCTGCAGACTATGTTAAAACTCCTGAGAATTTTTAGTTGCATCTTGAAAAAAATTTTAGGAGTGTGTCATTCTGAGCATTTCTGGGATCATTTGAAATTCTTTAAAAATATGCAAAAAAATAAGGCGAATGTTCAACAATAGTTATTTATAAGGTGCCCACGGTATATGTCGGGATAGATGGTGCTACTTTTTTCTGAATCGTAATTGTCAAGACAGCAACAGACAGTGGGATTTAGGTAGAGAGCTAGAGAAGCAGGCTGCCATCACCTGAGGCTAACCGGGCCCCGGTAGAAAAATGTAGGAGAATGGAGACGCATGGAAGAGGAAGAAGCAGGAGGGCGGCTGGTAACTCCCTCTGCATATGAGCTCTTTCTGGTTTTGAGATATCCACTCACTGCTACTGCTTAGTTCACTTTGCTCCACAACTCCCAATAGACTTTGGATTCATGAAATTGAGTCAGCCCAAGCAAGGGGTTTAATGGGGACCAGGGGTCCCAAGCAAGCCGGAATGACTCTGAGGAAAGACCCCAGAGGCTCTGTGCTTCACTTCTCTAATTTACCTGTTTACTGAATGCCTACTCCACAGTCCTTCATGCGTTGGACGTAGGAGTCATAAAAGGTAAAGAGACTTGCTTCCTGCTCTCTCTAGGAATTCAGAGCGGTGGTGGGACCCTACAATGAAATATTTGTCAGTCACTGTTTACCAGGGGTTCCCAGCCATCCAGCCATCTCTACCCTCTTACTTTGTTTGCTCTGATCCTCTCCCATTCAGGCTGCCAGATTCAAGGGCTGCATTAGGCTCAAAGAAGAATCAAAGAATAAAGTTGTAAAATTCTTGGCTTTTATTGGGTGGAGGAGAGGAGGAGCCGGGTCCAGATAAAGGGCAGAATATTAGACAAATAAATGATGCAGGCTGCCAGCAATCACCACCGCCCCTATCCTGCCCCTGCATGTCGTAGGGAAAGATCCTCTGAACTGGAGGTGGGGAGGGGTGGGAAAGAGAGGTGAACAAGAAAATTAGACCTCGGAGACTGAAGGGAGTGGCAGAGTCTCTCCATTTACATCTAGAAATTTGAGAGTAGAGGGTGTTTTTATTCTGCTTCCCGCCTGAAACATTCACAGCATACACATCCCTAAAGAGCTCCCCATTTCCCCCTGGCACAGAAGGCTCACTAGAGTCACCTGTAAAGAATGTCTAGGCAGATCCATTTAACACAGCTTCCACAGGTAACCTGAATACCCGACAGGGCTCAGGAAGCAGCCAAATACCTTCTTCCAGAGCCTGTGAGGGGCATCAATGAGACACCAAACAGGTGAACCAAGAGGCTCCTTTTGATGAAAATGGGGGACGTTGCAATTGAAAGAGGCATGAATGGGGTGCTTAAGTTCAGATGAGCACACAGTGACCTCCGATGTCAGCAGGGAGGGGTAACAGAAGCCAAGGACAGATGGACAGATGGTCATCTCAGCAGATGGGAGCATGGAAAGACCTCTCTCAACGCTCCACAGGGATGTGAAATAAACTGAACTCAGGTCCATGTACTCCAAGGACAAACACATGCTTTTCTAATATATATTTATGCCTATTTCTGCTCTCATGGATGTGTGAGTCCAGAGATGATTTTGATATAGCACAACAAAGACACTATTCTGCTTAGCCTACTTTTTAAGCATGCTTAGATCAGCAACGTAACACACCTGTAAGAAGGGCAACCCTGAATCCCACTTTGCCTAAAACAGGTGCATTGCGATGACCTTTCACTCTGGAAAGTATTCCAGCTTGGAAGACAAATCAGATAGTTGTCCAACCTCTAATTCCTTTTGGGTTTTTTTGTCTTACTAATGGAGTATTTCACTTTGGTATCAAACAGACATGATTTTAAGATGTCACCATGACTGTTCATATTTTTATTTAAAAGGGTAAAATACACAAGCAAATAAAAGAATTGCCTCCCCGATTTGATTTGGCCCTTCAGCCTCTTCGGGTGAAACAGGTCCCTCTAAAAAGCAAAGTAGCTAAATATGGTGGCTTGTTTTGCTGAATCAAAATTCCAAATGGCTAATGTATAACAAATATATGACAAAGGAAAACATTAGCAGGACAGCACAAACTTAACAATGCAAATAGAAGGGACTGCAAAAAAAATTGTTTTGAAATATTTGGAAATTCTCCCAGGATGTCACTGAATTCACTCCCGCATCTGATACTGAATGCCAAATATATACAGTATGAACTCCTGCCTTGGGGCTTTTAGAATATCCCGGAAGAGTTATGTAGGTTACTGACTTGTGCTGTGTAGGCAGAAAGATAGACTTTGCATGTGGCAGGGCAATAAAGCGAGTATTTGTCAGCTTCCAAATTGGAACCAACGATGAATTGGCTATTTGCAACACTGCTATTTCTACAAGAATGATGCCAGCATCCTTTACTCCTATATAATGGATGGATCAATTCTAGATGTGTAATGGCCCAGTATATTTTATCATCATATCATCTTATAACAATAAGAAAATTTAAATCAAAAACTCTCCTAACAGGCAAGGATATCCTCCACTCCCGTTTCTCAAAAAGAGCATACTTGGAAAATTACACTTTTTTTTTTTTAACTGAAGTACAGTTGATTTACAATGTTGTGTTAGTGCAAATTTTTAAAAGTGTTTATACTCAAGGAAATTTCAGGATGCACAGGTCCATGGCAAAGAAGGGTCGTGATGAACTTCCACACCAAGGAAATAAAAATAGTTTACACGTTCTTATTGATAACTCATATTCTTTGAGATATAGTCAATATTCTTGTTCCTACAGGAGTGAACTGAATATTTTCTCCTTCTTTATTTACCCTGATATTCCTCTTCCAGATTGCAATTTAATTCTAACTTGCCAAAACAAAAAGTCTGAGAGCCAAGTTATCCATTGGAATGTCTGCAGAATAAAGCTTTACACAATATCATGTATAAAAATCAAGCTCTTGAAGTGTTATATTTTCTAAACGTACATAAAAACATAGAGCTGTGAGTCAGGATCTCAGAGCTCTTCCCATTTAGAACTGTTGAGCCAGTCCCTTTGACTCCAAGAATCAGTACATGTGCAGGCAACTTTCAATGCCTCTTCCTTATTTACACACTGTAAATCTTGGAAAGGCAACATTCACATCTTTAATTTTAATTGTACTATCCATATACTCAAGATAACCTGGGCTGCCTAAAGATAAAGAGAAACCGTGTATAAAGCAACTGGTCCCTAATAGATGAACACAAGTTAGTCAGTTTTCCATCATATGTTCTAGAAGAAGAAACAATTTATAACATTACCTTAAGCACAATGAAAAAGGAGAAATACCCACCAAGAAATTTTGATAGCAACATATTATAGAGAAAATAAAAGGGGACCCAGAGATGATAAACATGGGCTTAAAATCTGGCCCCTCCATTCTCAAGTGCCCTTGTTGGGCGTGCTACTTCTGCTCTCTGCAACTCAGTTTCTTCATCGGTTAAGAAGTCAGCTGCCATCACCAGGAACCCTCCTAACACTGATACTCCACGATTCCATCTGTTCTTCCTTTCCCAAATAGCAATTCAGAAGACTGAAATTGCGCTGGATAGCTCTTCTCTTTTTTTACATTACCTTTTGTGGCATAAACTTCTGCTTAAGAGAGACGACATAAAGGCATTCAGTTGTGTGTGACACATGCATATAAGGTGTGTTTAGAGGTTCATGCTGGAAACTGGTAAAGAGAAAGTAATTGGACTTGGGGGGCTGCAGTAAATTGATTCTGGCATGCCATTTGTTGCACAATTTACTGTACACCAATTCTTTGCAAATACCTGCTCCATCTTTAATAAGAGTGTGCTGAGAGTCTTTAGGAATAAGGAGGGCTACTGCTGCTCATTTCAGCAATCCTGTGTAAACCCATGCACCTGGCTGAATGGGAACTGAGGAAATATCCCTAATACAAAATTACCAACGTGCAAAGATTTCAAATAAAGATGCTCTCACTAAGAGATCACTGTTTTTCCCCTTCCTCTCAATGTTACACGGTTATTTGGTGGAATCTGTGACACAGAACCAGTGGGCATTGCTGTATTTTTAATGCTCCTACTTTGGATACTCAAAATAATAATGACAACAGTCAGAAAACACTGACCATCTAATACATGCCTGTGTCAATTACTTAAAGTGCTTTGTATATGTTTCCCAATGATTTCAATTCCCTAGGGAAATGAATGTTTTATCCCCATTTCAGAGCTAAGAAAACTGAGGATCTAAGTCACTTGCTTAAGATCACACAACTGGGAAGTATTCTTATCCTCTCTTGCTGCAGATGGATTAAACAAAAAAATTCTATAAATCATAAGAGAGATTTTGAAACAGTGTTCCAGAGCTCTAGTATTAAAGAAATGTTATTCAAGTTCATGTATGATCATTTTAAATAACACAAGTTTATTTTTACTAAAAGAACTGTACTCATCTGAAGTTTCTGCACGGAAAGACAAGATAGGGAGAAAATAGCCATGAAACCGATCTGGAGGAAAAACAGGCAGTTATTAGCGCCAAAATAACTGCACAACAAAGGAAGTTTGTCCCACACTGCCTGCAATGAGTATTACAATAGCTCTAATTCGTTTCGCTTTTATTTATGCCAAATTAAATCCTACAGGACTGCTACTTTACATACTGCTAAATCCAGAATGAATGAAACACCAAGAGATGAATTCCTCTGTGAGAGATCACTGCTTCTGGATGCTAAACCCTTCTGCTCAAAGTGTTTCTGTTCAGAGTCTTCATTTGCATTCACGAATTCTCTGCATGCATCCTTTCACCCCGGCTCGATGCTGCATTGTTTGCAGGCATTTTACAAGAGCTCACCTCGAGCAGGAAATGCAGGGCGCAGCCACTTTGTGGCGAATGTTCGTAACATGTCAGGAACACCTGGTCCCTGTCACCTGAATTTCTACTTGGTGTGAGCAGAAAACCTAGTCACAATTATGTTTCCAGAACAGAACTGCACGCCTAAAGCCATACGGAAGCAGCGACCCTAGCCCCAGCTGGAAATATGGAGGGAATGAAAGAGTGGAGGCACAGAAAGTTAATTCCTGTCAATTTCAGCCAAAAGGCAGCAAAACAGATGAGATAATATATAGGATTCACTCCTAAGCCATTCACTCTTCCCTCAGGCTTTAAATCATGATTGTGACATAGATAACCCTTGAGAATGATTTATGGGGACCCTCCCCGAGACCCCATCTGTTTGTACCATGAGCCACTAATGCAAACATTTCCAAAGCAAGTGAGGGAAGCTCTGTGTTAAGAGTCATTAAAAAGGGACTGGGCAAAACACTAGAAAATATACAGCAGGGAACAATACAGAACGGCTCCCTAGAGAATCAATTCACTGTGACCTAATATTTAAGATTGATAGTCAACAATGTTGAAACATTAATAGTAAATAAAATGCACTGAAAGGTCTTTGTTAAGCAAGGACCTTGTGTTAATGATGGCTGCCAAATAGGTATCTGATTGGGGGGGGGGCGGTGCCTGGAGTAGGGGAGGGGAGGAAGAACACTCCATCAGAAGACCAGGGAATGGATCAGCTGATCTTCTTAATGCATCAGAAAAGTAGGTGAAATAGTAAAGTTTATACAGTTCAGACCTCTAGAGCCTATGTCCATTCTATATGCCAGATACTACAGCATCAGTTCTTCAGAATGAGCCTCTAATGAATAATTGTTCATCCCACCATAGTGAAGACAGATGTATCTTCATACCTCCATGGTAGAGATGAGGAAATAGACCAAAAGAATGCTTGGGGAATCTGTAATCACTTAGCCAAACTGGGAGACTCAAAACAGAAATGATCAGTCTGGGTCATTTCTAGTTGGCAGTCAGTAACTATTAAGCTTAACCTTGTGATTTAAATTTATTTGAACTCCTGGATCCTCGATCAGCACTGGGTTCCAGGAGCTTGCAATTTTGTTGAAGGAAGAGTATATACTATCATAAATATATAAGACCTTGTTTTAGTACCAAAGAAGAGACACAGTTAACAAGGACAATGGGACATCACAGATGACAGAGATGACTGTGGGTGGTGTGGTGAGAGAAGATGTTAGAGAGAGAAAACTATGCTGATCACTGTCATGGTCTGAACAGCATCCCTCCAAATTTATAGGTTGAAGTGCTATGCCCCAATGTGCCTGTATTCGCAGGTAGGGTCTTTAGAGAAGTAATTAAGGCTAAATAAAGTCTTAAGGGTAGGGCGCTGAACCCATAAAATTAATATTCTTATAAGAAGAGATACCAGAGGACTTGCTCTCTCTCCACCACATGAGGACACAGTGAGAAGGAAGCTGTCTGCAAGCCAGAAACACATCCCGATGGACCTTGATCTGGGACTTGCAGCCTCCAAAACTGTAAAGAAAAATTTCTGTTGGTTAAGCCCCCTGGTCCGTGGCATTTTGATATGTCAACCTGAGCAAACTCAGACAGCTACTGAGGGCAGCTAGCATCCCTGGAGAATATCCTCCAATATGCTCAGGGGACGGCAATCTAGATCCAGCTCGCTACCTCTTCCTGTATGCCCTGTGAGCTAAAAAATGTTTTTTACATTTTCAAATGGTTGGTAAAAAAAAAGCAAAAGAGAATAACATTTTGTGATTTGTGAAAATTACATGAAAGTCAAATTTCAATGTCCATAAATAAAGTTTGATTGGGGCACAACCATACCCATTCTTTCATGCTCTGTCTGTGGCTTCTTTCATGCTGTGACAACAGAGTTGAGTAATTGTGACAGACACTGGCCTGAAAAACTAAAATATTTACTATCTGGCCCTTTATGGGAAAAACTTGTCAGCCCTTGGTGTAGACTGGTGCTTTAACTTTACTGTGCATATCTGCCTGGGGACCTTGTCAAACTGTGAATTACAAGTCAGTGTATATGGGATGGGGCTTGAGGGTCTTCATTTCTCACAAGCTCCAGGTGATGTTGGTCCTACTGTAAATGGACCATCACTTGATCAGGAAGGTCAACATCCATTTTACCTAAGATCCTGGTTTTCCTTTAGAGGAACATCTTTCTTAATGATCTGGATGACTGGGTAATCAGCCTCTACCACTCACAGATTATCTTGGGATTCATCCTAAAATTTAAAAATCAGCCCTTAACAGGGGCTGAGTAGGACAAAAACAGAAAGGGAACCTCTGCTTTGTCTGTTGGCAACTGAAAGCCACTATTACAAGAAAAATAGGTCAAAACTGAGCTTTTGTAGCTTGTGTTAAAGTTCGTTGATTCTTTTTTTTTCATTTTTATATTGTTCCTCTTGATAATTTTTTTTTCATTATATGTAAAATGGCTGTTGTTTCCTTTATATGTTATACGTAAATCTCTTTTGTGGAGATGTACAAGAGGCCAATTCTTTATGACGTGAACAAGCTATAACCCTCTTTTTTTTCAAGCTTTTAGAGTAAAACATCTAAAAGTAAATATTGAGATTTAAATTGATGAGAAACAGATTGGGTATTGCCTGTCAGAGCCCCAAAGGCCACAAAATAAATGGTAAAGTAACAGCAGCCTCAGCTGATTGAAACGCAGCCTATATTCACTGAGATTTCATATGCACGTCTTCCCTTCACCGTCTCCTGAACAGATGTCATCAAATCAGATATACAGGGCCAGGGAAATGAAGTGCAAATACCACCCCAGGAGGTGCTGAGACCTAAGCTACAGAAGCCCCAACCTGTGAACCACACATGTGCAAGTTCCTAGGCATAAATTCCTCAGGCAGGAGCCCAAGATGTCATTAGAACCAGAAAGTAAAACCTGTCATTTTAAGGATTGAGCCCTAATAACTTTCTGATATTTTCACATAAAGTGCCTATTCAGCCCACACATAAAACTAGCTATGCTATTTCGGAAAATATGTGGAAAAATTTATTGTATGTTTCTACATTGTTCTGAGTATCAAAGTCATAAATGATTAGCCTTTACATATTTGTGGGGTTTGTTGATTTACACACTTTTGATTGCTAAATTCAGCACAAACTATATTAATGTCTTAAGTTAAACAATCATTTTTGGACTATACTTACATTATCCATATTCTGTAGTTAAAAGGGTAAATAATGGGGAATAAGATCAAGGGTAATCAGTGATTTCACCAGAAGCCAAAATAGAGGTTGGGTTACAATCAAGATGAATAACAATATTGCTACCCTTTACTGAATCCTTAGTATGCACTATGGTACATAGCATATTAAAATAAAATTATATATATATCAATATATAATATATGGCATTTAGCATAATAAAAGTAACTAATCAATAAATACATTCTCCTTTAATACTACTTACAAACATAAGAGGCAGGTTTCTTTCTCCCCATTTTACAGAAAGTGAAAGTGAGATGCAGAAATATCTAGTACTTTGGCCAAGGTTGCACAGATAGTAAGCCGCTCAGCTAGGGTTGGAATTCCCTGACACCAAATCCACTGTTCTTAGCGGCTAGCAATATTGTCTAGAAAAATGCATCACAAAACTCCAGATTGCTAAGAAACTTAGCATTCAAAGCCTTTAAAATTTCTCAAGCCCATTCAGTTGAAGGGAAAAATCTCTTGGGATGATTTATTTTGTTAAATGACATTGTTTTGAAATGCCTGCCTCTCTAGGTAAAATGGAATAGCCTGTGGCAAACTACAGTTCCTACAAAGACAGGATGGAAAACATGTTTTTTTTTCTTTTTCTTTTTTAATCTGTTTAAAGGTTTTAGATTTTTGCTGAAGTGATGCAAACTAAAGGGGTCAAGATTTCAGAAAAAGGAGAACTTTCATAAAAGCGAGTTGATGTCATATAGAAGCTTTTTCCAAGGGGCATTTGTCAATTCTTGGTGTCTGGAAAGAACCTAAGAATCCAAGCTTTGCCTGGGCAGAGACCTATACAGGTGGCGACAGAGAAACCAGTAGAACTTTTTTTGTGGTCTTGCAGAGACAAAAATGGAGACTTGAACATTCAGGTTTCTACTAAGAAGAGGAAAAGAAAATGTGAACAACGTCAGTTTTCTCAATACATATGCCAGATTTTGAAGCCCTTGAGGAGAATAAAATGCTAATTACGAAGCCACTAAGGAGCAAAATGAATTTTTCTGTCAGTCCTTGCTTGCTAAGAAGACAATGATTATAATGTGAGATCCATCCATCAGGGAGTGACCCAAGTGATCACACCAGGCTCCTTGTTAAAAGCGCTGGAGGACTATATCCAAAGAACAAAGATGAATGGGAGAAACTGCCAACAGGACTTAACTCAGCTCAGTCCCTTACTAGGTTAAATTGATCAGCCCCCACTCTATCTGCCTAGCAGAGAAAAGAGTGAATCTCTGGGCAGCAAGATAACAGAAGCTGAATAAATGAAATATTTTATATACAGTATTTAGCATTCAATCAAAAATTACTAGACATGACAAGATACAGGACAATATAACTAATGTCAAAAAGGACAATAGAAATAGACCCACAGTGAGCCAGGAATTTTAATTAGAAGTTCAAGAAAATAAAGAACAAGTTAGAGAAAGATGCAGAGAATGAATACTTTCATTAGAGAATTGGAATTTATTAAAAGAATGCAATGAAAATCCTGGAACTATAAAACGTAATAACTAATATTAAGAACTTAATAGATGAGTTTATCAACCAATTAGACACTACATAAAATAACCTTGGTAAAATGGAGAAAGTTCATGGAAAACTTCAGCAATTTATTTTTAAATGAAAATATGGAAAAGTGAATAAAAGATGGTAGACACTATATATATATATATATATCTAACATGAAACTAATTGGAATACTATTGAGGGAGAGAAAATGAGGCACAAGCAGTATTTGAAGACATAATGAATAAGGAATTTCTAATCTGATTAAGGACATTAACTCTCAGATTGAAGAACCTCAATGAACTTCAAGCAAGATGCCACCAACACACACACACACAGAGCACACATCATAATTAGCCACATCATAATCAAACTGCCATAAGCCAAAACCAAGAAAAACATTAAAAACAGAGAAAACAGGCGTTTCTCTGAAAGGAGAAATAATAAACTTGAAATTGACTTCTCAACAGAAATGATGGAAGTCAAAGAAAATAACTGCTAACCTAGAATTCTACACCCTCCAAAAATATCCCTCAAAAATAAAGACAAATAAAAACATTTTCAGACAAACAAAAACTGAGTTTATCTCTAGTTAACCTGTACCAAAGAAAATTCTAAAGGGAGTTATTTAACCAGAAAGAAACAAGGAAATGCCAGATGAAAACAGAAAAGGTAAATATGTGGGTAACTATATTTTAATGGGAATTAATGTCTTGTGATCTTTAAAATATATTTAGAATTACAACTCATAACAAAAATCAGAGGACAGGAAGAGGTAAATGCAGTTAAATTATTCAAAGATGCTACTATAAGTGACGGGAATAATTTGAATTTGATTGTAATAAGTCAAAGGCACATGTTAATATCTCTAGGTTATCCACTAAACAAAACAGTAAATGAATATATAACAAGTTATTAAAGTGAAAAAATGGAATAGTTATAAAATGATTAATTTTACAAAGGCATGAGAGAAAGGAATACTGAAATCACTAAGACCAATAAAAAAAGGATGATAGATATAAACCTGAGTATGTCAATAATCAAGTTCCAGTGAACTAAATATTCCCACACTAAACAATTAAGATTATGAGACTAGTTAAACATTAAAGACACATAAATCTATAAATTTTAGGAATAGAAAAAGATATACCATGCAACTATCACCAAAGTCACTGGTAAGACCATAATGATACCAGAATTCCCAAATTTCTTTTTGAAGCAATTTCAGGAATATATACCCATTCCAGAAAAGAAAAGTCAATTTCTTGTTTCCTTATGGGTTTAAATTTTTATTATGTTTTGTGTATTACTGCTCTGTACTGGAAAAAATGAATAAAAGACTGAGATAAACAAAGATCCAGATGGTTTCTTAGAGGAGGGTGGGTAAGCTTTCCAGGGTGTGAGGGCAATTTCAGAACGACTGTTCCTCCCTAATTTCAAGGCTACCATCTTACATTTACATGAGCTCAAAGGAAAATCAGAGTACTGAAACCATCAAATATCACGATCAACAAACCCTGCAGGAGGATTGTTTTTATAAACTTCATTGCCAGCCATCAAACTTCCTTGGTTGTTCCTTATGGCTTAGTTTATCTTTTCATGTGATACATTTATCTACCTCCCCCTCCTTCCTTCTCTCCCTTTCAGACCTTTCCTCTGCACGATCTAGAATTGCCATGATGCGATCAGCACATGAATCTATCTCCCCAACCTCTTTTTCAACATGCCCACCCACTTTGTGGCCTGGCAGTCTGTGGTCATGGCCACGACTGATTGGGTAACATAGCAATGACTTGGCAAATGCCATTGCCTGCTGCCTCCGCTATCCTTTTACAGAAGCGCATGTCTGGCACATGCCCAATCCTGGGTGTGTGCACTCTACCATGTGCCTTTCATGTATCTCACCTGAGGAGCTGAACATGTCTGGAGAAAATCACACACTGTCTGGCAACACTAACTCTGTTGTGGCAGCCTCGGTTTCTCAGTCATGATGTTGTAATATCATGACTAATGATGTAATGAATGTATTACATCCATTTTCCCCCCATTAAAATTTCCCCATATCCACCTTCCTGTCACTCTCATAGCTCCTCTCACACTTCAGTGAGAAACAAGAAATCATGTGCCTTGAATGTCTCCACCTTTTCACAAACAAAACTCAAATCTACCTGCAGAGGCCTATCTCTTCTCCCTTCCTGCTACCCCTGCTTCTGTGATCGCTCTCACATACAGAGAGATACATACACCCTGGATCCATCTTCTCCCAAAGACCCTGAGGGATTTTCCTCCTCTCTCCTGCATCATCAGTCTCTCGCTCCCTCTTTGATCTTTTCCATCAATATTTATAAATGGTCTGATTTTCAGAAAACAACTATTTTGATTCTACAACTAACCCTTGCTGTGGATACATTTCTCTATTCCCCTCTCAAGAGTTGTCTACTTAATATCTTCTCATAATGTTCACCAACTCTATCACCCCAAACTTCTCTGGTCAAAATAATCAAGATGGTGTACTGCCAAATCTAATGAACACTAAGTTCCCACTCAACCTTTCACTCCTTCATTTGTAAAATAATTTCCTCCTTTAGTTTAAATACCACTATTCTCTCCTGGTTTTCACCCTATGTCACTGGCTGCTGCTTCTTCTCTTGACTTCTGATCACTGGGTTTCCCCAGGGCATGGTCTGAGGCACACTGCTTTCTTCTTTCAACATATACTGTCTACTGTCAAATTTACATCACCTTCCAGACTGCTGCTCTGAGCTCCAGATAAGTATGGTCATTTAAATGTCTCATACACACCCCCAACATCCCAGCCTCCGCTAACCTATTCTTCCCCAGCCATCCCCATGAATACACATCAGTGATTTAAACACAGCTGCTGAAACAAAAATCCTGAGCATTCTTGAGTTTCCCTTTCTCCTGTTCCCCATATCAAATGTTCTACCTCTCCTACCAGCACTGTTGAAATGGGCTCCACACTGGTCTCTGGTTGAGCTCATGCCACTTTTATTCATTCTCTACAAGTATCTGGAGAACAATTTCTAAAACTTTTAATTTTGAAATAATTGCGGACTTACAGGAAACTGCAAAAATAATATAGAGAGATTCCTGTGTATCCTTCACCCAATTTCCCCCACTGGTTATGTCTTGCATACCTACAGTAAATATCAAAACCAGGAAATTAACAATGGCATGATGAGTGTGTAGAGTGGTAGGCCATTTGATCACATACACAGATTCACATAACCAATACTGCAGAGGAGAAATCTATTTAAATTTAAAATGATCACAACACTTGCTCTGCTTAATATCCTTGAACAACTACCTTTCCATTTAGTCTAAACAAAAATTCAAACTCCTCGCCCAGGTCTATGTGGTCTGCTCCCAGCCCAATTTTTCACCTCATCCTGTGCCTCTGGGTCCCTCGCCTTCTGTGCTCCAGTTTCACTATTTACGTTCTTTCTTTCCCCAAAACAGGCTGACCCTGCCTTCAACTCAACCCCTTTTCACGTATTCTTCTCTTTATCTGAAGTATTCTTTCCCTAGCTTACATATTACCCCCAGATCACCCTGTAACATACCTAAGCCTGTTTCCTTTCAGCACCTGCATGTCCTTCCATGGACTACAGCACAATTTGCAATTATATATGCATTTGTTTACATATTTGACTTCTGTATTTCTCCTCCACCAGACTATAAATTCCATTGGGAAGATAAAATATAGGTCATGAACATCTTCTATCCTTATTACCTAGCATAGAGCATTAATCTATGTAGCAGGTGCTCCAGATAATGAATAAATAAGGTGGGATAAAAATAAAAGGGGAAAAGAAATTAGTAAAATAAGAAAGGAAAATTCATAGCCTGAAAACATTCTGAGAACCTTTGATGAAAGACTCGGTGTAAGACTGGAGACATGTTAAGTAGAACTGAAGTTG
The DNA here is from genome assembly GCF_963455315.2 of Globicephala melas. Taxonomy (NCBI): domain Eukaryota; kingdom Metazoa; phylum Chordata; class Mammalia; order Artiodactyla; family Delphinidae; genus Globicephala; species Globicephala melas. Next base: position 8,741,279 of record NC_083326.1, on the reverse strand, counting down.
CTTCCCTCTGCGGTATGGCCCCCTCCTGTGAGTATATAATTCTAATTAATACTAATTGAATTTAACTCTGCATCAAAGGGGAAATTGATTTTTTTTCTGCATACAGCTCCTAAACATCAGGTCTGAAAGGCACAACTCCACATTTTAACACAGAGCTCTCTTTTCACTTTAGAAGCCATGAGGAAGCATGAGTATTGGCCTAGGGACATAATCTTTTCTCTGTCCCTCAAAAGGGAACGTGGTGTCCTTTTTGTCCTCAGTACCCAAAGTCAAATATTTTCTTGCTATGCCAACCAAATATTATCAGTGATACCCAACTCTGATAAGTCTTAAAAATAGATAAGCCAGACATCACAGAAAAGGGAGGGAGATATAAGAATGCTCATGATCTAAAAATTTTTGAGAATCTTCAATGAATAACTAGGCTAACTGAATGTAAAGAGCCCTTTACCTGGAAGCAGGTACCCGGTTTCCAGCCCCAGCTCTGCTCCCAACTAGCTAAGGCCAGCTATTTTAGCTATCTCAGTCTTGTTTTTCTAGCCATTAAATCAAAGGCATTAAGTGGCAAACTAAAGACCCTTCTGGTTCTCTCAACCCAAAGTTGTATTCATAAGCTACCATGTGAGTAGGGAAAGAACAAAAAAAAAAAAAAAAGGGAAAAAAACAGTCTGTTACGCTGACTGGCTACTGTTCTGTGAGCAGGTGATGACTTCTGCATGAAGAAGACTTCATATTTTCTTTGTTACTTCACTGTAGCGTGCCACTTTTTCTACCTTGTCAAAAGATTCTATTAGAGAAACTGCCAGATCTATTAGTATATCTTAATGACCACATCTTGGGCTGCTTTTAGCCTCCAGTGGGGCAAAATTGTCATGATTTATGCTTTACGAACAATGTTATTTTTACATTAGTAAGCAATTAAAGAGCCCAGCAGCACTCCTGAGAACTTCAAGAAACTGTAGAAGGACTGCCGTCATTTTGATTTATATCTGCTTTCATTATATTCACAGAAAACTTACAAAAGAAGAAGATTATGTCAAAATGTTTATGGTGCTCATAATAAATGTTTGTAAAAAGAGAACATTCATGCTTCACACTGACTATAAAGCAGCATACAAAGTTAGAGAGAATGGGCTCAGACAAGGTCACACAAGGATGGTAAGCAGTGTCGGGTCTCAGACTTGTCAACCCAAGAAATTAAGATGAAAGGGATTTCACTCCAGGGTGAAGCTTCTATCTTATGTGTGTCCATCTAGTAGGGTGACAGTAAACCTGATCTTTACTTGGAGAGGGTGACAGCATTCTTTACACTTGAAGCAATGTGGGACCTATTAACAAAAATATCTGTTGTGAATATAACAGCTAAAAAAAAGGCAAAGATCTCCTGCCAGCAGTGAGCAGAATCAAGGCCAGGAATTACTGCATCCCTTCTCCAAGATATAGGCTATTGAGAATCAATTCTTCTAATTCAACTGAAAGATTTACTCTCACATTTTTGAGGTCTCACCATATAATATTTATTTCTTTCTTCCTTCATGTGTTTTGTCTTATTTTGTCTCCATCGATCTCTCTGTCCTATATATTTACTATCAAAACCTTACTTAATTATGCAAAGGCTACATAATGCGTAAGAATAATTGTAGAAAAATGGTATCAGATCAGAATATGAATCTTCCCATTTAAATCCTGTTGAGCTTTCCAGATTTAGCCAAAAAGTTAGTAGGGATCTAAATTCCACACTTTTCCTAAAGTCATAGAGCCTTCCCTGGACAAGCACACCAGCATCATCTGGGAGCCTGTTGGAGTGAAAAATCTCTATCTCAGACTTACTGAATCAGAGAGAGCAGGGAGTCATGAGTACATGGGTACATTAATACTTGATAAATACTGTAACAAGGTTAGCAGGGCCAGGCGTGGGGGGTGTCAGTGTGTCTATCAGGGAAATTTAATCATGATACCACAAGGTCTATAGCTCTAAAAAAAAAGGAAGAAGAAGAGGAGGAATAAGAGGAGGAGGAAGAGATGGATGAAGAGGAAGAGAGAGAGGGAAAGGGGGAGAGGAGGAGAGGAAGAAGAAGGGAAGGGGAGGGGGAGGAGTAAAGGGGAGGGGAGGGGAGGAGGAGGAGGGGGAGGGGGAGGGCGGGGGGAGGGGAGGAGAGGAGGAGGAGGGGAAAGGGAAGGAAGGGGGAGGAGTAAAGGGGAGGGGAGGGGGAGGGGAGGGGAGGAGGAGGGGAGGGGAAGGGGAGGAGGGAGGGGGAGGGGAGGGGGAGGGGAAGGGAGGGGGAGGAGTCAAGGGGAGGGGAGGAGAGGAGGAGGAAAGAAAGAGAGGTGGAGGAGGAGGAGGACAAGGACTAGAATGAGGAAGAAGGAGGCAAGTGGCTTTTTGCAGTTATGCCACAAATTCCTCTGTTCCATGTTTGCTCTAAAATAAACCAAATCAGGCTTCCGGGAAGATGGCAGAAGAGTAAGACGCGGAGATCACTTCCCTCCCCACAGATATACCAGAAATACATCTACACGTGGAACAACTCCTACAGAACACCTACTGAACGCTGGCAGAAGACCTCAGACCTCCCAAAAGGCAGGAAACCCCCCACGTACCTGGGTAGGGCAAAAGAAAAAAGAATAAACAGAGACAAAAGAATACGGACGGGACCTGCACCAGTGGGAGGGAGCTGTGAAGGAGGAAAGGTTTCCACACACTAGGAAACCCCTTGGCGGGCGAAGACTGCGGGTGGTGGAGCGGGGGAGCTTCGGGGCCGCGGAGGTGAGCACAGCAACAGGGGTGCGGAGGGCAAAGCGTGGAGATTCCCGCACAGAGGACCAGGGCCGACCTGCACTCACCAGTCCCAGAGGCTAGTATGCTCACCCGCCGAGGCGGGCGGGGCTGCGAGCTGAGGCTCGGGTTTCGGTTGGAGCGCCGGGAGAGGACTGGGGTTGGCGGCGTGAACACAGCCTGCAGGGGGTTAGTGCACCACGGCTAGCCGGGAGGGAGTCCGGGGAAAAGTCTGGAGCTGCCGAAGAGGCAGGAGACCTTTTCTTCCCTCTTTGTTTCCTGGTGCGCGAGGAGAGGGGATTAAGAGCGCTGCTTAAAGGAGCTCCAGAGACGGGCGCGAGCCGCAGCTAAGAGCGCAAACCCCAGAGACGGGCATGAGACGCTAAGGCTGCTGCTGCCGCCACCAAGAAGCCTGTGTGCAAGCACAGGTCACTATCCACACCCCCTTCCAGGGAGCCTGTGCAGCCCGCCACTGCCAGGGTCCCGGGATCCAGGGACAAGTCCCCTGGGAGAACGCATGGCGCGCCTCAGGCTGGTGCAATGTCATGCAGTCCTCTGCCGCCGCACTCCGTGCCCCTCCCTCCCCCCTGGCCTGAGTGAGCCAGAGCCCCCGAATCAGCGGCTCCTTTAACCCCGTCCTATCTGAGCGAAGAACAGACGCCCTCCAGCGACCTACACGCAGAGGCGGGGCCAAATCCAAAGCTGAGCCCCTGGGAGCTCTGAGAACAAAGAAGAGAAAGGGAAATCTCTCCCAGCAGCCTCAGGAGCAGCGGATTAAAGCTCCACAATCAACGTGTTGTACCTGCATCGGTGGAATACCTGAATAGACAACGAATCATCCCAATTAAGGAGGTGGACTTTGAGAGCAAGATTTATGATTTCTTCCCCTTTTCCTCTTTTTGTGAGTGTGTATGTGTATGCTTTTGTGTGAGATTTCTGTCTGTATAGCTTTGCTTCCACCATTTGTCCTAGGGTTCTATCCGTCCATTTTTTTCTCTTAATAATTAGATTTTATTTTAATAACTTTATTATATTTTGTCTTACTTTATTTTATTTTACTTTATCTTCTTTCTTTCTTTTTTTCCTTCCTTCCCTCCTTCCTTCCTCCCTCCCTCCCTCCTTTCTTTCTTTCTTTCTTTCTACTTCTACTAATTCTTTCTTTCCACTTTTTCTCCCTTTTATTCTGAGCCGTGTGGATGAAAGGCTCTTGGTGCTGCAGCCAGGAGTCAGTGCTGTGCCTCTGAGGTGGGAGAGCCAACTTCAGGACACTGGTCCACAACAGACCTCCGAGCTCCACATAATATCAAACGGCGAAAATCTCCCAGAGATCTCCATCTCAACACCAGCAGCCAGCTTCACTCAACGACCAGGAAGCTACAGTGCTGGACATCCTATGCCAAACAACTAGCAAGACAGGAACACAACCCCACCCATTAGCAGAGAGGCTGCCTAAACTCATAATAAGTCCACAGACACCCCAAAACACACCACCAGACGTGGACCTGCCCACCAGAAAGACAAGATCCAGCCTCATCCACCAGAACACAGGCACTAGTCCTCTCCACCAGGAAGCCTACACAACCCACTGAACCAAACTGAGCCACTGGGGACAGACACCAAAAACAACGGGAACTACGAACCTGCAGCCTGCAAAAAGGAGACCCCAAACACAGTAAGATAAGCAAAATAAGGCGGCAGAAAAACACACAGCAGATGAAGGAGCAAGGTAAAAACCCACCAGACCTAACAAATGAAGAGGAAATAGGCAGTCTACCTGAAAAAGTATTCAGAATAATGATAAACATGATTGAAAATCTTGGAAATAGAATAGACAGAATGCAAGAAACATTTAACAAGGACCTAGAAGAACTAAAGATGAAACAAACAATGATGAACAACACAATAAATGAAATTAAAAATACTCTAGATTGGATCAATAGCAGAATAACTGAGGCAGAAGAACGGATAAGTGACCTGGAAGATAAAATAGTGAAAATAACTACTGCAGAGCAGAATAAAGAAAAAAGAATGAAAAGAACTGAGGACAGTCTCAGAGACCTCTGGGACAACATTAAATGCACCAACATTTGAATTATAGGGGTTCCAGAAGAAGAAGAGAAAAAGAAAGGGACTGAGAAAATATTTGAAGACATTATAGTTGAAAACTTCCCTAATATGGGAAAGGAAATAGTTAATCAAGTCCAGGAAGCACAGAGAGCCCCATACAGCATAAATCCAAGGAGAAATACGCCAAGACACATATTAATCAAACTGTCAAAAATTAAATACAAAGAAAACATATTAAAAGCAGCAAGGGAAAAACAACAAATAACACACAAGGGAATCCCCATAAGGTTAACAGCTGATCTTTCAGCAGAAACTCTGCAAGCCAGAAGGGAGTGGCAGGACATATTGAAAGTGTTGAAGGAGAAAAACCTGAAACCAAGATTACTCTACCCAGCAAGGATCTCATTCAGATTTGATGGAGAAATTAAAACCTTTACAGACAAGCAAAAGCTGAGAGAGTTCAGCACCACCAAACCAGCTCTACAACAACTGCTAAAGGAACTTCTCTAGGCAAGAAACAAACACAAGGAAAAGACCTACAATAACAAACCCAAAACAATTAAGAAAATGGGAATGGGAACATACATATCGATAATTATCTTAAATGTAAATGGACTAAATGCTCCCACCAAAAGACACAGATTGGCTGAATGGATACAAAAACAAGACCCATATATTTGCTGTCTACAAGAGACCCACTTCAGACCTAGAGACACATACAGACTGAAAGTAAGGGGATGGAAAAAGGTATTTCATGCAAATGGAAACTAAAAGAAAGCTGGAGTAGCAGTTCTCATATCAGACAAAATAGACTTTAAAATAAAGACTATTAGAAGAGACAAAGAAGGACACTACATAATGATCAAGGGATCAACCCAAGAAGAAGATATAACAATTGTAAATATTTATGCACCCAACATAGGAGCACCTCAATACATAAGGCAAATACTAACAGCCATAAAAGGGGAAATCGACAGTAACACATTCATAGTAGGGGACTTTAACACCTCACTTTCACCCATGAACAGATCAACCAAAATGAAAATAAATAAGTAAACACAAGCTTTAAATGATACATTAAACAAGATGGACTTAATTGATATTTATAGGACACTCCATCCAAAAACAACAAAATACACATTTTTCTCAAGTGCTCATGGAACATTCTCCAGGATAGATCATATCTTGGGTCACAAATCAAGCCTTGGTAAATTTAAGAAAATTGAAATTGTATCAAGTATCTTTTCCGGGAACAACGCTATGAGACTAGATATCAATTACAGGAAAACATCTCTAAAAAATACAAACACAGGGAGGCTAAACAATACACTACTTAATAATGAAGTGATCACTGAAGAAATCAAAGAGGAAATAAAAAAATACCTAGAAAAAAATGACAATGGAGACACGACGACCCAAAATCTATGGGATGCAGCAAAAGCAGTTCTAAGAGGGAAGTTTATAGCAATACAATCCTACCTTAAGAAACATCTCGAATAAACAACCTAACCTTGCACCTAAAGCAATTAGAGAAAGAAGAACAAAAAAACCCCAAAGTTAGCAGAAGGAAAGAAATCATAAAAATCAGATCAGAAATAAATGAAAAAGAAATGAAGGAAATGATAGCAAAGATCAATAAAACTAAAAGCTGGTTCTTTGAGAAGATAAACAAAATTGATAAACCATTAGCCAGACTCATCAAGAAAAAAAGGGAGAAAACTCAAATCAATAGAATTAGAAATGAAAAAGGAGAAGTAACAACTGACACTGCAGAAATACAAAAGATCATGAGAGATTACTACAAGCAACTCTATGCCAATAAAATGGACAACCTGGAAGAAATGGACAAATTCTTAGAAATGCACAACCTTCTGAGACTGAACCAGGAAGAAATAGAAAATATGAACAGACCAATCAATCACAAGCACTGAAATTGAAACTGTGATTAAAAATCTTCCAACAAACAAAAGCCCAGGACAAGATGGCTTCACAGGCGAATTCTATCAAACATTTAGAGAAGAGCTAACACCTATCCTTCTCAAACTCTTCCAAAATATAGCAGAAGGAGGAACACTCCCAAACTCATTCTACAAGGCCACCATCACCCTGACACCAAAACCAGACAAAGATGTCACAAAGAAAGAAAACTACAGGGCAATATCACTGATGAGCATAGATGCAAAAATCCTCAACAAAATACTAGCAAACAGAATCCAACAGCACATTAAACGGATCATACACCATGATCAAGTGGGGTTTATTCCAGGAATCAAGGATTCTTCAATATATGCAAATCAATCAACGTGATACACAATATTAACAAATTGAAGGAGAAAAACCATATGATCATCTCAATAGATGCAGAGAAAGCTTTCGACAAAATTCAACACCCATTTATGATAAAAACCCTGCAGAAAGTAGGCATAGAAGGAACTTTCCTCAACATAATAAAGGCCATATATGACAAACCCACAGCCAACATCGTCCTCAATGGTGAAAAACTAAAAGCATTTCCACTAAGATCAGGAACAAGACAAGGTTGCCCACTCTCACCACTTTTATTCAACATAGTTTTGGAAGTTTTAGCCACAGCAATCAGAGAAGAAAAGGAAATAAAAGGAATCCAAATCGGAAAAGAAGAAGTAAAGCTGTCACTGTTTGCAGATGACATGATACTAAACATAGAGAATCCTAAAGATGCTACCAGAAAACTACTAGAGCTAATCAATGAATTTGGTAAAGTAGCAGGATACAAAACTAATGCACAGAAATCTCTGGCAATCCTATACACTAATGATGAAAAATCTGAAAGTGAAATCAAGAAAACAGTCCCATTTACCACTGCAACAAAAAGAATAAAATATCTAGGAATAAACCTACCTAAGGAGACAAAAGACCTGTATGCAGAAAATTATAAGACACTGATGAAAGAAATTAAAGAGGATACAAATAGATGGAGAGATATGCCATGTTCTTGGATTGGAAGAATCAACATTGTGAAAATGACTGTACTACCCAAAGCAATCTACAGATTCAATGCAATCCCTATCAAACTACCAATGGCATTTTTCAGAGAACTAGAACAAAAAATTTCACAATTTGTATGGAAACACAAAAGACCCTGAATAGCCAAAGCAATCTTGAGAACGAAAAACGGAGCTGGAGGAATCAGGCCCCCTGACTTCAGACTATACTACAAAGGTACAGTAATCAAGACAGTATGGTACTGGCACAAAAACAGAAATATAGATCAATGGAACAGGACAGAAAGCCCAGAGATAAACCCACACACATATGGTCACCTTATCTTTGATAAAGGAGGCAGGAATGTACAGTGGAGAAAGGACAGCCTCTTCAATAAGTGGTGCTGGGAAAACTGGACAGGTACATGTAAAAGTATGAGATTAGATCCCTCCCTAACACCATACACAAAAATAAGCTCAAAATGGATTAAAGACCTAAACGTAAGGCCAGAAACTATCAAACTCTTAGAGGAAAACATAGGCAGGACACTATGACATAAATCACAGCAAGATCCTTTTTGACCCACTTCCTAGAGAAATGGAAATAAAAACAAAAATAAGCAAATGGGACCTAATGAAACTTCAAAGCTTTTGCACAGCAAAGGAAACCATAAATAAGACCAAAAGACAACCCTCAGAATGGGAGAAAATATTTGTAAATGAAGCAACTGACAAAGGATTAATCTCCAAAATTTATAAGCAGCTCATGCAGCTTAATGACAAAAAAAACCCAACCCAATCCAAAAATGGGCAGAAGACCTAAATAGACATTTCTCCAAAGAAGATATACAGAGTGCCAACAAACACATGAAAGAATGCTCAACATCACTAATCATTAGAGAAATGCAAATCAAAACTACAATGAGATATCATCTCACACCAGTCAGAATGGCCATCATCAAAAAATCTAGAAACAATAAATGCTGGAGAGGGTGTGGAGAAAAGGGAACACTCTTGCACTGTTGGTGGGAATGTAAATTGATAGAGCCACTGTGGAGAACAGTATGGTGGTTCCTTAAAAAACTACAAATAGAACTACCATATGACCCAGCAATCCCACTACTGGGCATATACCCTGAGAAAACCATAATCCAAAAAGAGTCATGTACCAAAATGTTAATTGCAGCTGTATTTACAATAGCCCGGAGATGGAAACAACCTAAGAGTCCATCATCAGATGAATGGATAAAGAAGATGTGGCACATATATACAATGGAATATTACTCAGCCATAAAAAGAAACAAAATTGAGCTATTTGTAATGAGGTGGATAGACCCAGAGTCTGTCATACAGAGTGAAGTAAGTCAGAAAGAGAGAGTTAAATACCATATGCTAACACATATATATGGAATTTAAGGAAAAAAAATGTCATGAAGAACCTTGGGGTAAGACAGGAATAAAGACACACACCTACTAGAGAATGGACTTGAGGATATGGGGAGGGGGAAGGGTAAGCTGTGACAAAGCGAGAGAAAGGCATGGACATATATACACTACCAAACGTAAGGTAGATAGCTAGGGGGAAGCAGCCGCACAGCACAGGGAGATCAGCTCGGTGGTTTGTGACCACTTGGAGGGGTGGGATAGGGAGGCTGGGAGGGAGGGAGACACAAGAGGGAAGAGATATGGGAACATATGTATATATATAACTGATTCATTTTGTTGTAAAGCAGAAACTAACACACCATTGTATAGCAGTTATACTCCAATAAAGATGTTTTTAAAAAAATGAACCAAATCTCTAATACCACACATCCAGTAGATATACTTTCCACGTTTGGGACATTCCAAGAGCACAATGACCTTCTTTGACCCCAAGTCTCCTGCTTTGAAAAAGCAGTCTTATACATGCCTCCCACCTAAAAACAGCAGTATGTGGCAGGTGGTTTCTCTGGAACTTGAAACTTTGCATTCATATAATCAGATCTCAGTGTCTATATGGGTAAGACTTTCACAGCATTTCAGAATAAACTTGGAGGATGCCACAGATTAAACAGCAGTCCGTGTCAGTTCAATGATATTCCACATGAAGATTTCTACAGAAATAATGAGGCAGCAGTCAAATCTAGCTTCACTTATGCACTTTCCTCTCTCATTTCTCCCTATAGGTTATCCTGTACCAATGCCAGTGTTGAACGCACTGCATATTCTCCTACCTATTTCCCCATCATGTGTTCCTCATCAGACAGTATTCTAATGGTTTACAAAAGCATGTTAAGACTGGATTAGAAAAAAACAACTGACTTTGTTTCCACCTTCTCAATTACCACTGCTTCATGGAAGTTTGAGGTTTACTTTTAAATTATATTTAATCGGCAATTTCTAGTAAAATTTTTTGTTACAAACTATGGATGATGACGCATGTAGTTAACTAAAGGAGAGTCTCAAGAAACGAGGAATAATTCTGAGAAAAGTGAGAATGGTCGTGGAACAAACCAACGAAGAAGGAACAAAACTGTCTCTTTGTTTCTTTCCTTTTAGAGCACCCCCCTTTTTATTCTGAAACCTAGGAAGATACACTGCTGATTAAGAATTAAAGAAACGTTTGGTTGAGATGGGGACAGTTGGTCATACACACATGCAATCAAAACTTTGCCATCATCTTTGGTGATTAAATATGTGATATTAGAGAAGATCTTCTCAGGCCCCAAAAGACTGAATATCTTAAAGGAGATTCATATCCTGACTAGCCTGGTAATCAGAGAGAGGAGGTTTATGTAATTGTCTAAGGGCCACTAGAGTGGGTATTTGAATGCTTCCTCTCATGTTTATTCTTCTAATTAATTTAGTGCTTGTTATTATTTCGACGTGTTTTCCATTATTGTTGATCAGAGCCTCCCAGAAGACAGACTGGGCAGACGGTACTTTCTCCATTTTGTAGATGTGGTAACTGAATCACCTCAGAAGTAGAGCGTCTCAATGATAAAACAAGGACCAGAGCGCAGTTTAACAGTCTCCTAACCTGCTGCTTAATATTTAACACCTACTAGCCTTTCCAGCTGCATCTACATTTACAATGATGGGGTTCTCTTTAGATTCCTTAGTCACTGGTATCCATCCAGTTACCCACCAACTCCCCTAGTCCATAGCACAATACTGGAAGCACCTTCAAGACAGTTATTCACTTCTGTCTATTTAAAGGTTTCTGGGTAAAAGCATTTTATGTGGTTTCTGAGTTGCACATTCCAAGTTTAAAATCTGAAACTACATCCTGCCTAGAAGAGTTTTTTCCTGTTCCCCACAGAGAACAATAGCATATGTCTCTACTGTCTGAGAGACAGTGAATAATTTACCAAATCAGAATATTCTGTAAAAGATACCATTTTGCTTTGATGCTCTTGTGTAACTGCCACTGACTTTAATGAGAATTACACACATCTGTCATTGGGCAGAATCAACCCCATTATTTATTAAAGCTTAAACCCACCATTTGCTATAAAGCCTTCCTCTAGTCAATAATTAACAGATATAAGACTCACAGATTTGTGGTTCATACTCTATCGTTCTGATGAGCAAAACATGGTAATGAAAGAAAATGAGCCAGAGAAACATTTTCTAGGCCTAGAGTATTTTTCCTGTTCCCATGGTCGCATATCTAGACTTTCCAGCTTTGGTGATTAAAAGGGAGACAAGCAGCTTCAGTGATTGTTTCTTTGCTCTCACACAATCTGTTGTAGTAAATAATATAAATCCATTCGATTAACTGGTATAAATCAACTGTTTTCTATGTTGTAGAATCATCGGGAGGCTGTAATGAGGACATGAGGTCCAGCTGAGTACCTTTAGGAACCTGTAACCCTGAACTCTATCCCTGCTACTCACATGACTGATCCGCAGACCAGCTGTTTTGACATCTGCTGGAGCTTATTAGAAACGGGACCCCACACAGGCCTCCTGAATCAGAAACCCTGGTGTGTCCCCCATTTGTGATTTATCAAGCCCTCCAGGTGACTCTGATGCCCACTCAAGCTTGAGAACCATCGCTGTAAACCATTATCTACAACCTTGTAAAATAAGTTGTAAAATTATTCCCATCTGGGAAAGGATGGAAAAGTAGTACTAGTGTTTTTTTCTTCTTTTTTGTCTGCTTGTATTTTATATCACAAAATTATATTACTTTGTAATATAAAATATGTTTTCAAATAAAAATTATCAATCCTATTTTTGATTAATTTCAGAGATCATTTATTGTTGAATTATCATTTTGGGTTTGGAAAAAGGTTGTTTTGCATGTTTAACTACATTCCCATTCTGCCATTTACACAATGTTTTCTGCCCTCTGAGCTCTACTTATCTGGTACAACTTGATGTATTCTGGAATTTTCATTGAGCTATAATAAACTATACCAAATGAAACACTCATAATACCTGTACAGTTGTTTTCCAAATTTCTATATCATTATCTACTTTTCCTTTACTAGCAAGAACCAATGAAGCACTCTTCTCTTTGAGGGTAAAAATGTTTCAGAAAGAATAGATTCGGGTTATTTTTCATTATTCCCCAAGTCTTCTGATACTCAACAAGGGTTGTCATTTGTTTAGAGAATTTTGTAATGAGGATTGGGGGTGGGTAAAAGCTACTGGTGCCAGTACACAGCCAGAGAGTGCATAAAAATGTCTAATGATACAATTTATCTGCTAGATTAAAATACATTTCATAGGATGGAAGAAATAACTCTTTTAGTGCTGCATTCTCAGTGCATTCTGCATTCAAACTTCCTAAAATTCTCGCTGGCAGCACAGTCCATTTTGCAATGATGGATAACTGCTCTCCCACAGTGCTGTAAAGTGATTATTAATCTATAAGCAACTGCCTGCTGAGGAATTCCATGGTTTTAAATAAGTTAAGAAGCATTTCCACAATGTTGGAGCTATTACAACCTTTTCGAAGCCTTCAGTGTGGGACTCCCTATCTGTTACCATACTTCTTTATTAATTTAAGCTGACTGTCAAGACTTCTCAGCACCGTACAGTCTAGTTCCAGAACTACAGAAGAAACAGCATGTCACGTTATAAGAGAGACTGTTACTGGGCTCATAAATGGGACAGATCGGTAGTCGCCATGTGGGACCTTCATGCTACAAGTCTCAAGGGCCAGAATAATAGAAGTGTCACGTCACATCACGGGACTTGAGAGAAAAAAAGAACTGATGACATCACCAAAACCAGTTAATTAACTGGGGGGAGGGCAGGAAAACCTGATCACCCCTCAAAAAGTAAGAGTGGCCTGCTGGGGTTGGAGGGAGAAATCACCCTATTTTCCCTGCTCTTGGCAGAGATCTGCTTAGGCACCTCTATAGAATCACTGGTACCTGGCCAAGCTCAGAAACTTCTGGTTTAGTACACTCCTGACATCTTACAGATGAGGAAACTGAGACCAGAGAAGCTAAATCATTTGCCTTCCAAACTCAAAGATTATTCATAAGAGAATTTGGCCAATTTCCATGTATTCTGACTAGTAGTAGATTGATGTTTCCACTAACTTATACAAAAGCAGAAGCTGACCAAGGAATGCTGAATGGGAAAAGGATAAGAGTAATGGAGACCTCCCTGGAGTAGGTATTGGGGTTCATTATAGGTTCCATCTCTCCTCTCAGGCGAAACAGATTATAGTAAAATAAAAAATAATACCAGGAGTAGTTATGACCAACCAACAGCAGATGCCTCTCTGTTCTGAGCCTAAGACAGGGGCGAAGACCTACCAAACCCCAAGAAGGAGGAGACTGAACAGGACAGTCTTGATAATTATTACTTCTAAGCTGGGGGAATAGAATTCAGTTTTAAACAGAATGAAGGAAGAATAATCAAATTATAAGAAGGCATATGGTTGTAAGGTTGGTTACTTTCTCTGTTATTAATCCCAATTTAAGGAAAGTCACTGGTATGTAATATAAAAACAAAATAAAAGAACCTGGACAAAAGAGATCTGATTCAGGGAGAAAAGTGCTGAGAAAAAAAAATAAATAAAACAAGTATCAATATTTCCAGAGAGATAAGAGAAAGAGTTGCCTCCATTGAACAAGAACATAAAGCTGAAAAGAGGGATCATTCGTAAAACATAAAAGAGTCCTTGGATATTAAAAATACATGATACCAGAAATAGATGTGAGATAAAGACCTCCTAGAACGTAATGCACAAAGGACAAAATATATAAAACAGGCAACAATACACAAGAAAACTGAAACAATACTAGAAGTTCAACATCCAAATATTAGGAGTTCCAGAGAGAGACCAGTGCAGAAGAGGAACTCATCAATAAAATAATTCAGGAACATTTCCGAGAACTGAGGGACATGATTTTCCAGATTGAAAGACCCACCAAATGCTTAGTGGAAGAGACGAAAATCACTGACATGTTTATAAAAAAACGAATTGACTGAGGTAAAAAGAAGAATCTACAAGCTTCTAGAGAGAAAAGAAAAAAATCACATAAAAAGGATATGACATTAAAATGCCTTTAGACTAACCTGAAGCTAGATAAGAACTCAGTGTCTTCAGAATGTTGAAAAACATGATATCCAACCTAGAAATCTATCCCGAGACAAATTGTTAGTAATATTTATAAGTAAAGACATTTCAGACACGCAAAGTTTCACACAAGTTACCTCCCATACACGCTCCTTCTCAAATTGTTGCTAGAGACGAAAGTCAAATGTGAAAGGAAGACAGGGGTGTAGTATGTTGAGTGGAGCCTCCCTAAAAGATACGTCCACCCAGAGTCTGTGAATATGCCCTTATTTGGAAGAAGGCTATTTGCAGATGTAATTAAGTTAAGGATCTCGAGATGAGGTCCTCCTCAGAAGAGAAAGGCAGAGGTAGATGTGGCTGAGACACCGAGGACGTGGCCACGGGTAGACAGAGGTAGACCAGAGTTGTTTGATACCAAGGCAAAGCACACCTGCAGCCGCCAGAAGCTGAAAGAGGCCAGGGAGGATTATCCCCCACCTCCAGGAGTATCACAACCATGCCAACATCTTGATTTGGGACTTCTGACCTCCAGAACCGTAACGGAATAAATTCCCCTTGTTTTAAATCACCAAGTTTGTGATGATTTATTATAGCAGCCCTAGGACACAAATACAAGGGGATACAGGAAATGGTAGCTCCAACACAGAAAAGAGACAAAGAGAATCATTAGGATGGAAGTGAAGGGTGATCCCAGAATGATAACTCTACTAGCAGTTGAGATTGGCTCCGGAAGAAGCTTGTTCATCTTTAATGTCATTAAAGATGACATTAATTGAAGACTTCTTGGTGTCAATAAATATTTTAAAAGGAGACAACTGGCCTATAGTTTGGGTTGAATTAGTGGCAAGTACACAGATAATTAAGCAAATGAAAGTTTAAAATGGAAAGGTAAATAAGATTTACTAAAGGTCATAATAGAGTAATAATGAATACTGATCTAACTAAAACTGCAATTTCGCTATATACTGAGAGGGTTAAGGATGAAAGTAAGTGTGGAATCATGAGCATGGTTGTATGTGCGCGTGGGTGGGTGGGTGAGTGTGCTGGGGCAAAAGTAGGGAATGAGCCAAATGCCAAATATTTATCTTCCATAAAACTGAATCCCTAAAACTGAAAAATGAATAAACAGCAATATAGGCATGTTAATTAGTGACATGATACTAAATATCAAAAGAATCATCTAACTAGTTGAAACCAGTTACCTCTGGGGAATAGCAATACTTTTGTAATAATGTAATAAAATATTTAGTATTTAATAAAATAAATCTAATTAAAATTAAATAACTTTAACATTACTCATATAGGACTTACTACAGTTCAGATATTGTTTTAGGTAGTTTACTCATGTTTTTCTTTAGCACAATCTTGTGGGGAGGGTACTATTATCCCTACTCTACTGATAAGGTCACTGAGGCTACACAGTCACACAATAGTGTCAGAGCCAGATCTGGAATGTAGTAGTTACCTCCAGAGTTCCTGCTTTAATCTCAACATTTCTTATAAAAGAAAATATGGGAGGGGTGCTGGGCATACTGTTTACCAAACCCTGTAGAACTGAAAGACTTTTAAAATTATGTATAAATATAGTGTTGGTTTAAAAATATAACCACCGATAAGAATCTGCCTGCCAATGCAGGGGTCACGGGTTCAGGCCCTGGTCCAGGAAGATTCCACGTGCCGCGGAGCAACTAAGCCCGTGTGCCACAACTACTGACACCTGCGCGCCTAGAGCCCGTGCTCTGCAACAAGATAAGCCACTGCAAGGAGAAGCCTGCGCACTGCAACAAAGACCCAATACAGCCATACATACATACATACATACATAAATAAATAAATAAATTTTTAAAATAAATAAATAAATGAAAATAAAAACATAACCACTGGAAATAATCAGAAGATGAAAGCCATTACTCTGACATTTTTTGGTGTTGACTTTGCCTCAGAATCAGAGTAAATCTGGGGGTGGGGATGGGTGGGAGTATAGTTTCCCTGGTCAGGTAAAAACTTGGTCTAACCCACTCATGGTAGCTCCAGGTGTCAAATGGTGTAAGTTGGAAAGAACAGCCCTGAGACTACCTATGACAGGCAGAAGAAGGCCCAACGTGTGGGCCCCCCCAAAGAAGGAGGTACTTGGGAAGTTCTTGAGAAGACAGCTTGGCAGCACGTGCACCAGACTGGCACACATCTCTACCATATTTGCATTTCTGTGTCAATACTTCATTCCCATAAATTGAACCAACACCTGTGTAAGCCTAAGAAAGTTTAAGAATCTGAAGAAATTAATTTGCATGAAAATGAAGCAAAATATTTAAACCTCAATAAGTATGTTTGCTTTCTTTAGTTCTGCCTGAGCTTACTTACGAAAATTATCTCCATTCCATATGAAATGAGTAGATGAGATATTCAAGGGCATACTCATTAAAAATAATAGATTTTTTTTTTTTTTTTTTTTGTATTTGTATTTTTTTTGTGGTACGCGGGCCTCTCACTGTTGTGGCCTCTCCCGTTGCGGAGCACAGGCTCCGGATGCGCAGGCTCAGCAGCCATGGCTCACGGGCCCAGCCGCTCCGCAGCATGTGGGATCTTCCCGGACCAGTGCACGAACCCGTGTCCCCTGCATCGACAGGCGGACTCTCAACCACTGTGCCACCAGGGAAGCCCAAAAATAATAGATTTTTAATTTAACCTCTATGATGGAACGTGATAGAAATTTCTGAAAGGGGAATAAATTGCTCTTAATAATTTTAAAGAGATTTTCTTAAATATTTGATCTACTCAAAACAGGTATATGGAAAAGAGGTCTAGGTCTGGAAATGAGAATTTTGAAAAAAATATATTTGGGGGTAGATTCAAATCCTGAATAATATAGTGAAGTGGCTAATTTGGTTGACAATGCAGAAAGTCAGATAAATTAAATTATTATTGCTTCAAAAATGACACACCCTTTAGATTTATGGCTGCCAAAGGGTAAATTCAGCAGTGGCACTCCTGAGACCTTCTTGTATTTCTAATAATTGGAATAGTTAATACTTTATGAGTATTTATCAGGAATAAGGCACTGTTCTAACTGCTCTACAAAGATATTAACGTCTTTCTCACAACAAGCTTATGATATTGGTACTATTAATATCTTCATTATTTTATAGAAAATGGCAAGGAGAGATCAGCTGGGACTATCAGCCTTTGCGGACAGCTCTAGAACCTGGGCTCTCTAACACTGCCTTACTGAGGAGTAGGTTTGCTTACTGATACAAGAGCTTTAACTTCGTCAGATCTTCTTTGCCAAAGGAAATGTATGATCAAGGGGTGTGTACTGGTCATTTACAGCTATATTCCTTGTCTCGCTTTAAAAACTTTAAGAAACATGAGAAGAACCCTCATTTTAAGCAAATGAATTAGAATAGGTTGATAACTGAAGCAGTCACATGTTTACCTCTATTTAATAAATTAGAAATATTTGCTTCTTTTTCCTGGAATATTAGACTGATACAGTCTTGAATAATGAGGACAGCAGAACAGACGGAGCAAGTCCTTTAGATTTAGGCTAATCTCAGTTTTCATACTCACTGGCTATGTGACTTGGGGCAAATTTCTTTCCTT
Organism: Globicephala melas; assembly: GCF_963455315.2. Taxonomy (NCBI): domain Eukaryota; kingdom Metazoa; phylum Chordata; class Mammalia; order Artiodactyla; family Delphinidae; genus Globicephala; species Globicephala melas. Next base: position 8,723,344 of record NC_083326.1, on the reverse strand, counting down.
TTTTTTTTTCTTTAGGGGACAAATTTCTTGACTGCTCTGAGTCTTATAGTTAATAATACATTTGACTATGTCATGAGGAGAACTATATGGAATATGTAGCATAGCTTTGGTGCTCCATTTATGATAGCATCCTTTATGACCGATGGGATCTATTATACATATAGGATTTGCTACCAGTCAAGAAATAACACAGATCTGAGAACAAGAATACTCTATGAAATAGTTTCCTTGAGTATGGTTAAAGCAGAGCTCAGAACCCAAGACAGAAAGAGAGAAAGTGGTCTTCAGAGATTCACTTTAGCATGGGAGGTCATTTCCTTTATATATATTTTTTATTTTAGCCATGTTGATACAGAAAAGATCAAATTTAACAGGAAATTTTGCCTGCATTTGTCCTCAGATTACACTTGAATGGATTAGCCAACAACAATAATTTTGGAATTAGTGTGGGAGGAAGAGAGCACCACTTGAAAAAAGAACTCACTCAGAATGTGTGTGTGGGGAGGACAGGGGGCAAGGAGACTGGTGCACAGGGAAGCTTTTACAGATGTGCTAGTAGATTTCATTGCCCAGAGACATTCCCAAAATCATATCTAAATACACTACAGTAGAAATTTCAAGTTAAGACCAAGGGACAGGGAATTCCCTGGCGGTCCAGTGGTTTGGACGCCACACTTCCACAGGTTCGATCCCTGGTCAGGGAACTGAGATCTCCATAAGCCCCACGGTGTGGCCAAAAAAAAAAAAAAAAAGCGATAAACAAAATGATGACAGGGTGCTTAGATTCTCCAAGATGATGAAATGGGTCTTTGGTGGTAGATGACTTTTCTAATATAAGGCAGTAAGAGAAAAGTTTATCCTAAAAATATGGATTGAGTGGGCAGATTAAATCCATCCTCTCAAGCAAAAACTATATATCTTTTAGCATTTAAAATGGGGCTTCCCTGGTGGCGCGGTGGTTTAGAGTCCGCCTGCTGATGCAGGGGACACGGGTTCGTGCCCCGGTCCGGGAAGATCCCACATGCCGCGGAGCGGCTGGGCCCGTGAGCCATGGGCGCGCGTCCGGAGCCTGTGCTCCGCAACGGGAGAGGCCACAACCGTGAGAGGACCGCGGACCGCAAAAAAAAAAAAAAAAGGGGAAGAATCACTGGTCCTTTACAAGGAGTCTGGTGCTATGCTAAGCATTATACACATGTGTACATGTTGTTTAATTCTCACAAACAGGCCTATGAGGTAGTTACTATTATTCCCACCATTTTCAAAGGAGGAAAATGAGGAACAGAAGTCAACTAACTTTCCCAAGGATAATACCCGGTGTTAGCAATCTAACACCAGGGCCAACAAGCTTCCCTCCCACACCAGACAAGCTATACCTCAACTGACCATGCATTACCCACAATTTCTAGCACAATGCCTTCCCTGCATGTAGTATGTGCCCAGTAAATGCTGAATATTCCTCCTACAGTTAAAGACACTGACGACATCTGTGAGAATGCATCTATGAGAGTATTAGCTCCTTAAATCATGATTAAGCAAAAATTCATCAGAAGGGATAATTTATCAGATTAGTCTAGCAGAAAACATGGATCTGAGGATTTAGGAAAAAGGAAAAGCCACATTTGATCTAAGAGAGGAAGAAGGATCATGTTCATAGTATCAGACACTTCCTGGTGGGGCTCAATAATGGGATACTGGGAACCTCTGACATCCAATCAGGAAGATGGTAATTTGAATGGGAAAAAAGATGCTAACCCTCCCCCCTCCTTCATATTACTATGGGGTGACTGTCCTTGGGCTACAGTTGATGGCTTTAGTGCCACATACCTAACCATATCAGAATCCAACCACTTCTCATGATGTGGGAGGCTCTCACATCAAGTTAACTCCTTTTCAGAAGATAAAGATTTAAGAGGTATTAGAACAAGAGGCATCAGCTACCATGTTTCTTTACTACATGGTGGAATATGCTGACCCACCCCACGAGAAGATAATACAGCCTGCAGGGGGTGCCAGAGAAGGAAAATCCTAGAATCACACAAATGCCTGGTCCACCAAGTTCCTGAGGCCAAGATGCTGCTGATTCTTCCCACCGCTTAGTGTTATGAAGACTACTTTGCATACGGTTGGCTCCTAAATCCACCATTTTTCTTAAACGGGTTATAGCTGGGTTTTTGTCACATACAACTAAAACAGAGAAGGAAATCTTCAGACTATCATACTTTTAGCTTGTTCTCTACTGTTTTCCCCAAGGCACTCATAAGTGATGCTTTTACCTGATTCTCACGCTTAGGTTAAGTACTACGTAGCCCATCTTACCACCAGAATTTAATTCTTACTTAAGTGAGAAATAAAATTCTACTGTGAGGTCTTTTGTGTGTAGCAGTTAACCTACACTGAATTTTACAGGAGTGACTTATCCAAAGTCACCCAGCTAATTAGAAGCAGACCCAAGACTAGATGAAAATCTTGCTCCTTCAATGCCATCCCCCCAAGACACTACATCATTTGTTACAAATGTGTAAAGGTGAAAGGGAGTAATTAAATTTTTATCCCCATCTAAATGAATGATTTTGACTAAGCCAGCATGCTTAAAAGGCAGTGGTATTACATGACAGATTATACAAATGAGAAGCTCGCCCTAATCTGTGCAACATTAAATGAGTAAAGGAAAGATCATTGCCTTCGGCTCAGAGAGCACTTCACATCAGTTTAATTAAACACCCACACGAAGACACACAAATGCACAAACACATCCCCCTAGACAATCACAAATCTCAATCTGAGGTTTGTTATGCAGACAAGCCAGGTGCCTCGAACTAAAACTTCAAATGGTTTCTGCCAGAAATGAAACAAACAGAACAAAAGGGAAAAGAGACAATGTGTCTACATTTATGGAATAAAAATTATGATTGAAGCCCTTAGGAGCGGAAGAAGTTACAAGTACCTTATTTTTAGCCTTGAAACTCACGGAGGATGGATTTTGATTTTCATTGAGCTTGTGCTGTAGGTAAGAAAGCTGACTGTAGTGAGACTGCTGGCTTGTATCTACCTCTAGAGCTTTCCTTCAGTTGTTTTAGGATTCAAACATTTCAAGATGGTATCAAAGTTCTTTCTAAAAGAGTGCATGCAGTTGTTACCTGGAAGAGAACTAGTTTCCTTGGTGAAACGATGTCCAGTGATTTTCTTTAAAGTATGGAAGGTAATAGAAGGTGAAGTAGGGTGGGAATGGGATCGGTGGACGTAGAAACCCTAATTGAAATTAAGATCCAAGTTGTTGTAATAGTTGCAAATAATCTGGCTAGACAAAAAGACATTGAGGAAATCCAGAATTGTTACCTTTAATTAATATTTATGCTTTGTTCTACAAACATTTCCTTCATTCTAATCACCCCCTTTTCCACCACCCTCTTCTACAATGTCCTTAACCACACAGCTCAGAAAGGCCAGAGAATCTCTCCTAATGGCTGAAATGGCAAAACCCTTCCTTTCTTGGGTGGCTGGTAGAAAGGAGAGATTGATAAGAACTTCCTTCTTTTAAGGAAAATGAAACCTCATCCCATCTCTACTTCCACACCCACAGGAGAAAAGAGAAAAAAAAAAAAAAAAAAAAAAACACTTGGCTCACACCTTCCTGTATCATCAACCCAATTTTTTCCTGTTTCAAGCACAAAAGTAATTATGAGTCCAACACTGAATAGCGCATCTTTTACCTTGACAGGAAGCGGGAATGATACAAGGGTTTAATGAGATTATTTATTATCCACCTTGTACACAGTATTTTCTGTCACTGTTGGAGTTTTGTGTTCATTTTCTTGCAAGCGGTTATTTTCATATTAGCTTTACCCTGATGTGTTACTACTGAATTTGAATGTCTCTAGAACGCATTCTATTTTCCATCTGGAAATCAGCAGAAAGGCCTTAAAACACCCCCATAAAATTGCTTAAGTATTATCTACCCCTAGACAGGAAGAAAGTCAAACGCCGGTGGATGAAGCATTTCCTGGGTATCCACCCAGAGTTTCTGTGATTAGTCCTCAGCCTCTTTACTTGTCCCTGTGGGTGTGGGAAGTAGCAGCATCATGACTAAAATTGTGATCAGTTCCCTTAGAACTTCTCTATATGTTCCCTGGTGGCGCAGTGGTTGAGAGTCCGCCTGCCGAGGCAGGGGACACGGGTTCGTGCCCCGGTCGGGGAAGATCCCACATGCCGCGGAGCGGCTGGGCCCGTGAGCCATGGCCGCTGAGCCTGCACGTCCGGAGCCTGTGCTCCGCAACGGGAGAGGCCACAACAGTGAGAGGCCCACGTACTGCAAATAAATAAATAGATAAATATATATATGTTCTTATTCAAATCGGAGAAAGCCTAAAGAATAACTAATACCAAAGGCATAACTTACCTTCCTAAACTTGTGTAGACATCAATTCAGAGAATGAGGAGAATTTTAAAGACCAAATGGCGAAGCCCATTAAAGCAACAGACTAAGGAAAACCAGCTTGGAGGCCCCATTCCATGGTTCTTCATAACACAGCTAGAAAGTCATTCCCCTGGCTCTCTGAGTCAGGAGAGCACCAAAGGGAAGAACCAGATGGAAGGGTAGAGATCTGAGTTATTTCCTGGGTCTGTCTCTGTCAAGCTTTGTAATCCTGGAGAATTGACTCCCCTTCTCTGGGTCTCTACCTCCTGACCTATCAAAGTCTGCAACTCTACACAGCTTCAGTGAGTTCAGTGGGTGACAGAGGTGTCTGCTTTGGTCACCAGAAGTGAGACCAGGTCAACAGACCATGTGGCCCAACGTTTAAATCCATTATTGTCTCAGACTTGAAGCCTTAAACTGATGCCTCTGACAGGCTTGAAATCAGCAGACTTGAAGAAGGCAGAGAGGAAGCATGAAACACTGGCTCATTTGGAATCCTGGACGTTTTCCTTTTATCCCTCTCTTAATAAGTCTTACTATCTCCTATCCCCTCGACCACAACACCCACCTTCTTCCCCTTCTACTCCCCTATACCTTTACACCAGGGTGGTAATGTTGCAGGAATTGCTTTATTATTTTTTTCTCTGATAAACCTATTAGAATTTAAGGACAGAAAGTTGAAGAGATTTTCTCCTGCTAAAGTTATCCTGTAGTTTAAGGCTGGGCGGTAGTTTACAGCCCTCCTGAAGGTTCGATAGGATTAATCCTAAAACACCTTGGAGACACAGCAAAGTTTTTGGCAGCATTATATCAATTGATTTAAAAAAATGTGACCTGTAAGCTGAGTTGAGGGTCACTGCTGAACCTGAGAAGTACATCAGAAAAAGGTAGAAGGAGCTTGGGTAGACCCTCCACGCTCACCATTTCGAAGGTAATTGCTAGGAGGGATTGAGTCTCTGGCCGGAAAGACTCCACTGAGGAATTAAAGACCCTAGAGGAAGATAAGTGACCTTGATTGAAACATGGAGGCAGGTGATGTATTACGGGAGATGCCAACTGATTTGTTAAATCTATCAGCTGAAACTGACCACAGAGACCAGTGTCTTCAGCCAAATGTTTAGAATCCTACAGTCTTAACTAAAAAAGCAACACAACAGGCCACGCTGCCCTGGTCTTCCTCTAAAAGGTGAGCTATCTGAGAGCCAGGAATGAAAGGCTGGAGACTTTTGACAACCACATCCCTGGAAGCGGGTGCCAGAGCCCACATATTCGAAAAGTCTGGTAGTGTCCTTTCCACTAAACCAGGAGCCCCTAACCTCAAAGCAGAAATCAGCTTCTAGAAACAACTGAACCAGGTAGTGAACTGGATTGCAAACAGCAGGCAACTCTGAAAACAATTCAATTTTTTCAAAACGTTGTTTGCTCATTAGCAACGGACTTTCCAGAAGAAACATTCCCAGAATACAGCTTTAAGTTTTGATGTGTACGCTTTCCTAATGTGGACAGGCATAGCTGGCATCCCTTCACTTTGAAAGATAGGGCCTGGGGCTTGAGGTGAATAAATCATTCAGTAAAGAAGTTCTGCTGTTTTCCTTCTCCTGTAACAGTTTCTAGCCTAGCACCCTCCACCCCTGTGGCCCCCTCTTTCCTATACCCATCTGGGGGTTGTCAAATACTGTCCCTAATTAAAAGTGTTATAATAACCTGTGAAGATGAGCTGCAAGCCTGAACCTGGACCAAGAAAACTGAGGCCATTCACATGACGGTTAGTGTCAAGTTACTCAGAAGAACCTTCCTTAGTCTTAAAGAGTAAAAACAGTGGTTCATGAAAATGACACACTCATTCGGCGTCAGGGCAACAGGATCTGAAGCCAAAAGTAGAAGCCCAGTGCTGGGCTTCGAATTTCCTTCTGTCAGTGCATCCACCAAATTCAGTCCACTGACTGAATCAGCAACACTGCAATTGAATTTCACACATCTCTAGAGATATAATGTGTGAGGGAAGGCCATGGATGATTGGAACATCCCAAGAGGCCCCTGCACATGGCGGCTGTTTCAGCAGGTGAGTGCAGAAAATGTGTTTTTCAATTATGCCTTCCCTTCTATATTATGAACAAATAGCTAACACTTGAGTCCATGGAGCCTGGGTTGAGGGCTATCACATATACAGTCACACTATCACTACTTTTGGATGAGTTTCCCAACACCTCTATTCCTCTAGACCCCAGACAAACAGATGACCCTATTAGCTCTGCCTGAAATGCTAAATGCTATTTTAAAAAATTTTATTGGAGTATAGTTGATTTACAATGTTGTGTTAGTTTCAGTTGTATGGCAAAGTGAATCATTTATACATATACATATATTCATTCTTTTGTACATTCTTTTCTCTTATAGGCTATCACAGAATATTGAATAGAGTTCCCTGTGCTATATAGTATGTCCTTGTTGGTTATCTATCTTATATATAGTAGTGTGTGTATGTTCATCCCAAGTTCCTGATTTATCCTTCCCCGCCACGTTTCCCCTTTGGTAACCATAAGTTTGTTTTTGATATCTGTAAGTCTGTTTCTGTTTTGTAAATAAGTTCATTTGTATCATTTTAAAATTAGATTCCACATATGAGTGATATCATATGATATTTGTCTCTCTCTGTCTGACTTATCTCAGTCCGTATGACAATCTCTAGGTCCATCCATGTTGCTGCAAATAGTATTATTTCATTCTTTTTTTATGAGTAATATTCCACTGTATATATGTACCACATCTTCCTTATCCATTCCTCCATCGATGGACATTTAGGTTGCTTCCATGTCTTGGCAACCGTAAATAGTGCTGTAGTGAACATTGGGGTGCATGTATCTTTTCAGATTATGGTTTTCTCTGGATATATCCCCAGGAATGGGATTGCTGGATCATATGGTAGCTCTATTTGTAGCTTTTTAAGGAAACTCCATACTGTTTTCCACAGTGGCTGCACCAATTTATATTTCCACCAATAATGTAGGAGGGTTCCCTTTTCTCCACACCCTCTCCAGCATTTATTGTTTGTGGACTTTTTCATGATGGCCATTCTGACTGGTGTGAAGCTATAACTTCATTGTAGCTAAATGCTATTTGTTCCTTTGGCTTAAGGCCCTACAAAGTTTTTTAAAATACAAATCTATTTACAGAGAAATATAACTGACATATTAATTTCCAGATAATTACGTGCATTTTAGAAGCAAATCACACCTTATTCGCTTGCTATCCCCTAGAAACCAATGCAAGGTAGCTATGCAGCAACTGTTAGTGAAATAAATGGAAAGGACAAGTCTACAACAATAACATCGCACAGTTGTTTATCAGATTTGCTTTGGTCAGCCAAGCAGATCACTGAAAATAAAGGAACTAAGAGGAATCAGTCTCATGGGATTAACAAAAGTATGGATACCAAAGGGGAAAGGTGGGGTGGGATAAATTGGGAGTCTGGGATTGACATATATACACTATTGATACTATGTATAAAATATAAACTAATGAGAACCTACTGTATAGCACAGGGAACTCTACTCAATGCACTGTGGTTACCTAAGTGGGTAGGAAATCCAAAAAAGGGGAGATATATGTATACGTATAGCTGACTCACTTTGTAGTACAGTAAGACAACATTGTAAAGCAACTATACGCCAATAAAAATTAAAAGGAAAAAAAAAAAGAGCGGTGGGAACGGTGCCCCCTAGAGGAGAAGTCAGGTGAGTGCAGACAACGGGCAGGAACAGAGGAGAAAGGTGGGGTAGCCTGGAGAAAAGAGGTCCCAAGACTAGGGACTGCAGGGGATCGGGGATTAGCACAGCAGGGCGTTTTGTCCATGAGGGTGAAAAGAATTTCCTGGTACCTGTCTATTTCACCACAGCATAAAGACTGCCTGTAAAAGACATCCTATAAAGAACTATCACCCCTTGCTCAAAAGTCTGTTCTTTTACAAAATTTCTTCTAGACATAGCATGAATTCAGGCTATGGTGTGGATGACCACGTGGTTAGTAAAGTTAATAAAGACTTTAGGATACTTCGTGTGACCCTAATCTGGTCTATCAGCCCCAGTGTGACGGGACAACCTCCAGAAAGCCTGCAGGAGACCCTGCCCTCTCTCACTGTTGCCTCAGGAAGCAATGACGTCATTCTTCTGCAGTGAAAACTGACTTCATTATCGCAGATTTCTTTTCAGTTCTCTGCCCTTCATGTAAGACAGAACTGCAAACATTTCCATATGAGAAACAATAATGAAAATTCAAGGTTCAGCAAGGTCACCCAAAGTATTCCAAAGCCTTTGAGGATGCCAGTTTTTCATGAGTCCTTTGCATAATTAAAAAGAGGCTCTGGAAGGCTCATCTGATTGCAGGCTTAGAAGCACCTGTGAGAGGAACCGGTCTTCTTGGTCATTATCCTGATATATATTTACCACAGGTTCCCTTCCATTTAGCCCCATCTAATTTCCTCTTCCTCTTGCAAGACACTAGGCTTAGAAATATGCTTCAAGTTCATACCGTAACCCAGAGCTGGGTGCTGATGAAGAATAATTTCTGTTGTTTTTGTTTGGATTTACCTCGGTCGATAAAACGCAGTCTTTCACAGATCATTTGCTGAGTCTAATCATGGTCGATCCTGAAGCATAAATGATAACCCTCAATAACGACATACACTGATGACAAAAGAGCTACGTGTGTTCTCTTTTACACGTCAAAGAAGAAAGCAGCCAGCGGAGGGAGTTGACATTCTATTTTCAGGGTGAGAATAGAAGAGAACCCATGTAACCCGTTGGCTGAGAAACAGACCAAGGATTGCCTCAGCACTAGGAGGTCAGTGTTAGGCGGAGACTCTTCTTTTTAAGTGTCTTATGGCAGATTCTGCCTATTTGTTACTGTAAGTGGGCAGTTCTTTAACTTTTACTGTGTTTGTGACACAAAATTAGATTTGAAGGTTAGAGCCCCTGCCTTCCAGGAGATCAACATCTAATTCTAGAGACAATAAGTGTGATAAAAGTATCAACAGCCGATTCATAGCTTTACACCGTTTTAAAGCTGTCATGGAATATGATACTTTGTCTCCCACTGGAGAGTGTTTATGCTGTGTGCAGAGATTTAGCAAACACAAAGGGACACTTGCATGGGGAATCACTGGGCTTCCTGATTTAAGTATTTGGAAGTCTCCCATTTGCTGAGTGCTTGGAAACCCCTCAAATGAAATGTCTTCTATCCTGGAATTTGGAATTCCACTCCTGCCTCTCTGTAGGCGTGACTGTCTTGGTCAATCTCAGGCATACTGACTAAGTTAAAAGATGTAGAGCCCTTCCTTGATGTTACCATAGATTTGACAGTCAGAAAAATCTAGAATACTGGACAGAAAGTTGGGTGTGTCAGGTACCTTGTCAGTCTTGTAGGAAAACTACAATTTACATCTCCTCTTTCAATTATCTAGAACCCAACTCCTGCATAAGGGAAGGCTATTTGCAATCTGACTGGAAACCTACTTTTGTTCCCATAAGCTCACGATAGCGTACATGTAACAGAGCAGGGTGATGGTGGGAGGAGAATCAGGTCTACTCCTAAAGTGCCACAAATCACCAAATCCTGGATTATATTCTGCTTCTGATAGACAATTTTTAAAAAATTCTGACAGTATTTCCAGCATTCGATACATGGTACTAAATCTTTTTCTGTTTCTTCACAATCAAACACATCTGACCAGCTGTGACAGAAGGAATGCCATGTAACCACCAAGTCCCTCTTCCTTTCCCTCTTGAGCACATGATCGGGCACCTCCACGACTCCCTGGGGCCATGTGACTGCAATCTGTTCCAAGAATGTCAGTAAAAGTGATATGTGCCACTCCCAGGCCTCTCCCCCAATCTCCTATGTGATTCCACCTTCCTTCATCCCTCATCTGCCAGCTGGAGACAGGGGATCTGATGGAGGATTGTGAGGCTTCAGGTGTGCAGGACCACAGGAGGAAGACGCCTGGGTCTCTGCATCACTCCATGGAATAGAAAGAGATACCCACTGCTTCGTATTTGGCTGTAACACGAGCAATTAAAAACCTTTACTGCATTGATTAAACCACTGAGATTTTATTTGTTACAGCAGTTAGCATACCCTGATTAACATCGTGACCTAAGTCAGATGAACATCCAATGAAAGCTAAAATTTCAACTTTTTTATCAAACCCAATTTCTTCTGTAATTATCAAAGTTTATGAGACTTGTACTTCTTACCATTAGTGTGAGTACCAGCCTCCCGTTTCCCACTCATTCTTATAAAATAAGTATATCTTAATATTCATATAATTGGAGAAACATTTCTCCATATGCAAAGTTGATTACACTGTCTAAATCAACCTGTTGGCTAACAGCAGCATCACTGGGAGATGGCTTAAAAATGTTTTTCCAACAACGAACAAAAGTCTAAAGTCAGCATACGTTTAGGTGTCTTATTTGTTGTCAGTTTATAAAAAATGTAGGTGGGTCAAAAGTTAAGCATAACAGACTACTTGTAGTGGTTGCATGTCTAGTCCTGCAGAAAGGAGAAGAGCAGTTAAACAAGCAAACACTTTACTTTTAAAATTATATCTTAAGAAAACCAGCAGAAGTTTAATGTAGTAACATCTACGAGTTTTGAAATAGACGTGTAGACTGCAATCACGGGAGAGTAGGACAACTGGAAGGACATTATCGGTCCTCTGAGGGTTAGCTCAGTCCAACTCTCCCACTGTTTAAGTCTCTTGGCTGTTTACCATGGCAATCGTTGCTTGAGGTAGTAATTTTGCATCTGTTTTATTAATGAAAATGTTTACATTGCTAACATATTAACTATTAATAAGCCTTCAAATTGGCCATTGACAAAACCACAGAAATTAATGAGAAACAAATGCTACCATTAACTTGAAGTTTTGCTTGAAGGCATGGGATGAGGTTGGCCAATGAAACTGACTTCAGAAACTAATAAGAATTAGCAATTAAATGTTTCCCAAGAGCCCAGCAAAATTATCCAGTGAGTCTGAAAGACTCACTTGAGAAGATTTATTCCATCTTCATCCTTGCCTCTGCTCCTCCTTTGTCCTTCACTATAATCAGCCCTTTTGAGGAACACTTTTTAGGGTCACTATGTCATCTCAATTCCCCATATGAATTCTTAGTCTATGTGGTAAAGTATTCCTGGGTTGTATTCTCTATCCGCCTCTTTTATAGCTCATATTGTTTCATCTTGTCATTATTTGATTGTTTCATATTTTATTTATAAGCCCATCTCCTCCCCCGCTGGATTGTGAGCTGGTCCACGGAAGAGAACTTGCCTTACTCATATCTGCATCCACAGAGCCTGGTGTATAGTCGGGGTACAAAATCTCTGTGGAAGAAATGAGTATAACTACATTTCTTCATTGATTTATGATGAACATCCATGTATTTAAAATTATCATCAAAGCAATATAGCTCATAATTCAGAATCTTCTCTATAGGAACTATTCTTAAAAGGCTCCAACAGCAAGAAGGACTCAAGCTTAGGCCACTTGGGTTTGAGAACCCAGCTCTGCCCTTCACCACCTGTGTAATCTTGGGCAAGTTGACTCTAGTCTCTAAGCCTCTGTTTTCTCATCTTCAATATAAAGACAACAATAAAGGCAACTTACAGCACTTTTAACAAATGTATGTAAAGTGCTTCGCTAAGTGTTTGGCACAGAGTAAACATTCAGCAAATATTAGATACATTTTCTTTTTATTGTGGAAACTCAGAAGGCTCATTCACTGTACACTGTGTTCTAATTTGAAACCTGCAGAAGACTAAAGGTAGTTTCATTTCAGCCTAAGTTATAAAGAAGAAATGTCATCACGGAATTTTGCTATTTCAGTAGAATAGCCAATATTGCAATTACAAGCAAGATAAATACTGGGATCTCAATCAAGGCCAACAAATCTTTTGAGAGGTACAGAATGTGGCATCCATGTATAAGAGGTAGAACTGGACTAGAACCAATGATTCTGAAACTCTTTCCCTGAAGCATCCTCTCAATAGATATTCCCTGAAGTAGTCTACTCCCCCAAGCATCTACGAAGGCAGAATGGGTAGGAGAGGCCCCATAAGGTTAAATGTTCTCTGAAGTTTCTTGAGTTGCATTACAGTTTTATGTGAATTTTTATATTGTGTCCATTAGGAAACTCCATTATTTTTATGTTAGATCAACCATGGACATATTACTCAGAGTCTTCTTGGCCTCCAGCTGCTTAACCCTATTTCAGCAGCATGGCCCTGGGAGAGATTAAAGATCTAGAAAGCATGTTGGTTCTATACAGGCCTAGAGCTAAGGGACGGACCTGCAGTAAGCATGCATCTAGCTTCTTAAAGGTGTTTTTACTGAGTTCAACTATGAAATGACTTGACTATAAAATAGGAAAAGGTAATTCAATAACTATTTCTGTTAATGCAATTTATCAACAGCATTGAATTAATTTTTATCAAAGCCCAGTTCACTAGGCTTGAAGACGTGAGCATGTTTTATCAATTATAAAATGCATATAATCAGTTGCTTCCTCTGTGTCCACACAAGAATTAAAAGAAATACTGTCCTGCCAAAAACAGGGAAAGTCAGAAAGAGCTGTATCAGTTTAAGACTCACAGACTTCGAAAACAAAGGCATGGTTACCAAAGGGGAAACGTGGGGGGAAGGATAAAGTTTAGGGTTGACAGACACACACTACTATATATCAAATAGATAATCAACAAGGACCTACTGTATAGCACAGGGAAGTCTACTCAATATTCTGTTATAACCTACATGGGAAAAGAATCTGAAAAAGAATGGATGTATGTATATGTATAACTGAATCACTTAGCTGTACACCTGAAAGTAACATATTATAAATCAACTATACTCCAATATAAAATAAAAATCAAATTAAAATAAATAAACATTTAAAAAATTTAAGTTGGTGCTTGGGGGGGTGGTTACTGTTGCCACTGTGACCAGTCTTGTGGTGCCAGACCCTAAGGTGACACGTTTTCAACATTAGCTAAACAAATAGAGTTAGAGGACACACACATATGCCTTTTTCCAAGAAATACCTTCAACAATGGGGCTGGTGATTTAAAGGGCTAAGCTAGTGGCTTGGCCTGAATAGAACCACTTCAGGCAAAAGGCCTTCAACAGATGCTCCTTTGTCAGGGTAAGGGGCCTGAGCCTCTTTCCAGATCAGTTGTGATGCCGGACTTCCCGAGGGCATCTCCACAAAACTTGAGGCATCCCAGTGACATGAGGTGGCTATTGTGCCTCTAATGACCATGAAACTCAGGAAATAAAGGGCCAGGGACTGCCCTCATGCACGTGCTGAGAAATGTCCCTTCGGCTTGGATACATGAAAGGGAAATTTACTGGCCAAAAGAATGGGGAGAAAAAAAGTCAGCAAAAGACACGTGATCTGTGGCTGGGAGTCGCTTAAATCAGATCCCCTAATCTTTAGGAACCCCTACCTCACCACCAACTTCTGGAAAATACATCAGTTCTCAAAGGCAGACCAATTCTAACTATTTAGCAATTTCTAGAACTTACTGGGCAGGTGAGGGTCCCTCCTAATTAGTAGACTGCAGAGATGCAAAAGCTTAGTAGAGCCATCTAAAGGGGACAACCAGCTTCTATGGGAGTGCCTTGCACCTCCCTAGTTTTAGCTCTGAGACTGTTGGTCACCTTAGTCCAGAAGAACAATCCCTGGTTGCCAAATTAATACAAAGAGAATCTCAAAAGTCTACAGATTTCTGTATATTCAACTGAATTGATTAAGATAGGAGAGATACCAGCAGACACATGCCTCTTTCAATCACAACTGCTTCTCAAAAACTCAGATGTGGCAAAGGCAGGATTTCTGTTGCTCCAGAAAAAAGCCCCTCTACACAGCAAACTTAAGTATAAGAAATGGAATTTCCATGGGGAGAAATAAAACAACAACAAAACAAAGCAGGCAGTACCAACTGCCTGCAGAAAATCTCCCTCTGGTTTCTGTCAACTCCTTCCAACTTGAGTTGAAAGCGATGTTTTGTGGTTCGAGTCTTAGAACTGCCAGGACACATCTGAGGCCCTGCTGATGCGGGGAAACCTACATTTTCACCTGTGGAATGTGTCAAGTAGATACTTGCAAATTAAAAAGCACCACTTTGTGTCATTTTTCCAAGCTCACTGCAGATTTGATGGGCAACTCTCCAATCCTCAGCTCCTAATGAACATGCTTGCTTAATTCCATAAAAAACCAGTTCTTCACACAGAGAGCTTAGTTACACCTCTTCTATTAAAATGTATCTACTGCTGACATCTGAATATCTTTCTTAAGGACGCAGGGCACTAAAGCACACATTTTAGATCCTAAGCTCAGATGTTTGGGTGTTCTGATTCCATGGCCAGCTACGTGGCTTTTGATAAATTCTCTACCCACTGGTACTTTCATCTTCTCATTCAAAAGGAGTATGTAAGAAAAGTGTCTCCCTACCTAGTGAGCATATATTGAGAACATTCTGTTTGAAAGGAAGAAAACTAAGAATCTTAGGGAAATAATCACTGGATAAATAGAAAGCCTTTACATTCAACAGGCTTATAATATAGCACAGTTAAGTAGACAAAACACATGTGCATAAAAAATACAAAGTTACAAATGAAATAGTAATCATTTCACAGAAATTAAAGCTATAAGTGCTGAAGAGGACCCACGATAAAAGCCTGATTGGACTATTCTGAAGGGAAGCCATAAAGACTCACACTAAATGGTGGTAAGGCATACTTCCAAAGGTATTAGATGACCCATGTTTATATCTGTGTAAAAACTTCAGTCTTGGGCTTCCCTGGTGGCGCAGTGGTTGAGAGTCCACCTGCCAAAGCAGGAGACACGGGTTCGTGCCCCGGTCCGGGAAGATCCCACATGCCGCGGAGCGGCTGGGCCCGTGAGCCACGGCCGCTGAGCCTACGTGTCCGGAGCCTGTGCTCCGCAACGGGAGAGGCCACAACAGCGAGAGGCCCGCGTACCGCAAAAAAAAAAAAAAAAACAACTTCAGTCTTTGCTTATGATTACTTAACATTTTCCACCTGGTCTAGACAAAAAGATTTAATACAGAAAGAAACTCTCCTGCTGCTGCTCAGATGACACCCTTAGCCCTTAGCACGGTGCCTGGCACACGGTATGCAACTGAAAAATGTGAATCCAATTAGTCCTCCCATAGATACCTCCAGCTAAGGCCGCGTACTTATGATCAAGGGCTCTGAGCTCAAATTACCAAGGTCTAAATCCTAGACCCAGTATTGAGTAGTTAGCTGTGAGACCTTGGACCAGCTGCTGAAACTTGTAAGCCTCAGTCCCCTCCCTGGTCCAATGCAGAGTCACAGCATCTAAAGGAGATAATAACAGAGTTCTCAGCACAGTCCCCAACTCATAGTAAGTATTCAATATATGCAAATGACTATTATACTTACATCTCTAAGAAAATCAACCTTCTACCAACCTGATCTTTTCCTAGACTCCTTATCTCTGGTCTTGACGTCCCCCATCACCTACTCTCAGGAGGTGGCCAGTGCAGATGAGAAGGGTGTTACTTCCGAAAATCAGCAGGAGAGGCCACTATGGCTTAGACTGGAAGCTACCCAGGAAAATGGGACGCATAAGGTCATAGCTGAACACAAGAAAGCAGCACAGGAGCAGGGAACCAAGCCCCGTTGCCCTGTTCCTGGGTCACAAGGATTAAATTAAAACAGATGACATATATAAAGCCTAACATAATACCAAGGACAGAGTTGGCACTCAGTAAACATAACTATTGTGAGTATGTTTATGATTACGGTCACCATATGTTGAGAATACAAAAGGGAAAGGACACACCAGTCACAGCAGTAGGACTCAGCTGGGCTTTCTGAGAATCTGTAGCTCCACCACCAATTATGAGAGAAGGCAGGAGGCCAGGGGCCTTGTGCAGGGCTATAATTAGGGACTGCCAGAAATAGCCAGGAAAGGCTGAAGTAGACAGGATACTTCTATAATTCACACATTCATTCATTCATTCATTCATTCAGTAAATAATTTCAGAGTGTCTACTCTCTGTCAGCAACTATTTCAGGCACTTGGGAGACAGAAAGTAACAAAACAGACATAAATCTCTGTGATAATAGTGCTTACATTTTAGTGGAGGGAAATAGTCAATAAATAATAATAATAACATATTAAAAAATATATGGTACGTTACATGGTGGTAAGTCCTATGAAGAAAAATCAGGGAAGGGGCATAGAGATGTGGGGGAAGATGGTAATTTTTTCCAGGTACAGGCTCACAAAGAAAGCAACATCTGAACAAAGACCTAAAAGAGATGGGGAAGTGCACCGTCCTGCAATATCAGGGGACGAAGCACCACAGGCAAAAGAAAGCGAGCACAATGGCCTGGGGTTGAAGCTACCGGTGTGGCAGGAGCAGGGTGCGCCAGGGTGAGAATTACAGGATATGGGTTCAGAGATAAAATGGGGCACAGATCACAGAGCATCTTTAGGGCACTCGAAGGGCTTAGGTGTTTACTCTGATTGAGCTGAGAAGCTATTAGAGGGTTTTGAACAGGGAAACGATAGGCCCCCACTTACAGGTTAACAGGGTAACCCTGGTTGCTCTGTTGTATTAAAAAATACTGTAGTCAGCCAAAGTAAAAGTCAAGAGACAGGAGGGAACTGCTATAATTTTGGCAGGAGATGATGATGGCACTGACTAGGGTGGCTCAAGTAGTGAAAAGCGGTTAAACTCTACATATACATTAAAGGTACAGCCAATAGGATGTGCTGATGGATTAGATATGGGTGTGAAAAAAAGAACAGAAGAGCCAGGAATGATACCAAAGTTTTGGCCTAAGCAATCAAAAGGACAGAGTTTCCATGAACTCAGAGGAGACAGCAGGAGGAGAAGGTTGAAGAAAGGAGGAGATCAGGCTCAGGTTTGGGCAAGTTCAGACTGATGTATCCATTAGACGTGCAAGTGGACAGTTGGGAAAAAGAGCTTAGAGTGGAGAGGAGAGTTCTGAGCTGGAGATCAAACAGGGATGTCTGAGCACTGTAAAAGTCATGATACTGGATGAGATCACTCAAACAGTAAATGTGCCTATAGAAGAGATCCAAGGCTGAATCTTGAGGTATTTCTATGATTAGAGATCAGAAAGACAAAGAGATACCGGCAATAAAGTAAGAAGTGGGCTCAGCCACATGGAGATCATTGGAGACCTTATTACCAGTAGTTTTGATGCAGCTCACATGGAGCAAAATCTATCGGCTTGAAAACAAAAAACAAAGAAGAGGAGTTAGAGATCACATTCTTTTTTACTTTATTTTTGATTGAATTATAATTGATTTATGATGTGTTAGTTTCAGGTATACAGTAAAATGATTCAGAGATATATATTTTTTTCAGATTTTTTTCCCTTACAGGTTATTACAAAATATTGAGTATAGTTCCCTGTGCTGTACAGTAGGCCCTTGTTGATTATCTATTTTATATATAGTAGTGTGTGTATGTTAATCCCTAACTCCTAATCTATTAAAATACTTTAAAAAGATCCTTCAAGAAATTTTGATGTACAGAGGAACAGAGTAGTGGGGCAACATCTAGAGAGGAAAATGGGATCACAAGAGGATGATTTTGATTTTATTAGCGTGGGAAAATACCAGCAGGCTGTGTGTTGATAAGAATGATCTAGTAGAAAGGGTAAGTTGATGATGTGAGATGATCAGAGAATTCAGTGGGTAGAGGCTGACAGAAGGTTTTGATATTATGAAACTTTTGTAACCACAGGGTAAGAAAAGATTACAGCTAATTTATGGGATGCTTCAAGGTTGGGAGTTAAACTATATTCGCTGGTGTACAAATCACATGGCCCAGCATAGCAGACTGTTAGGTTTTAACTTCCCTTTTCATTTTTAAGGCTCACATAACATAATTATTCTAGCCAAAAGCAATAATAAAAAAGACAATTTTTTTTCTATTTTTTTTTAATACTTCGTCTTCCCTTTCAGGAATGAGAGTATTTAAAACAGCATACTAGGCTAATGCAACTCTAAAATATTTTAAGTTCCTTAACAAGGAACTGAAAAAACCCCTGCATGTTACAAGATGTCTTTTACAGCAAAGATAAACCACTGAGTAGAGGTAATGTAAGATTTTATTCTAGTGCCTCTGATACCAAGGAGTAGAGTCAGTACATTCCATTAAAGTATATTTTCTTTATTCTGAATGAATCATTAGTGTTGTGTTCTGAAATTATGTAAATTTGGGTCAAGAAGGGACCCATGTTAGGCATAGCAGAGGAGACAGGGAAAGAAAAAAGGGTGTAAGAGAAGATCTCAGAGACATTTTCTGCTTCCCTGGTATATTTCAAGTTGGTCACCAGAGATAAGGAGGTTCTGTTTTCTTAAGAAATCTAAGGATTCTGGGAAGAAAGAAACCCAAGCTTTGATGAACACAGAATAGCACACAGGACACCCTACCTAAGAAATGTTGTGAGGAAAGGTCAATGAGTTTCCCAAAATCAAATACTTGAAGGATACTAGGTTAGTGGACCTGCTCAATAAAAAGGCAGGAGGCTCACAGGCTCAAAAAAGGGTGGCCTTTATTGAAGGCACTAGGTTAATGACCCCTGCTCAATGAAAAGCCTGGAGAAAGTGATGTCAGGACAGGGCTGATGGTGGGAGCGCCATGGGAGCCACCACTGCCGTGGTGGTGACGTGGCTGGGGGGTCTCAGCTGATGTGGGGTGTGAAGCAGAATGTGCAGTTTGCTGTGGAGGGCACCATGGCTTGGCCGGATCTGGATCATCAAGGACATCAAGAATATGGTTCTGTCTGAAGATGTAGGACTTGTCTCCATCAGTGACACCATGTAGCACCATCCAAAGGCTGTAGCAGGAGTGAATAGACCTGATCTTCAAAGGTTAATTTCTACAGCCAAGACAAACAACTTTGTCCTGAGTTATTTGTTTCCTTCCTTCATCCCCTCCCTTCTTTTCTTTCTCCCTTTCTCTTCCTCTCTCTCTCCCTCTTTTTAAACAGTTGAGATTGTAGGGATGGGCAACACCTTTAAGGGATAGCTAGCATCCCCTAGTGACACTTCCCTGGAAACTGAATGTATAATATTTACTTGTCTATGTACATATATGTGATAATCATAATATATGATATAACACTTGGTATATCATATCTATAGTAATATAATGACAGTATAACTAAGTGCGTGGGATTATATTTACCTCTGAGTTGCTGAAACATCTCATGTGAGCTATAGTTAACTGAAGATTCTGAACAAAGGAGTGAATTTATCAAAATCCACATTTAAAATGTTTTTTTCATATCTCATCTTGAAATAAAATGCATGCGGAATAGATCAGAATTAAAGACAATAAAAAACCATTAGAGAAGTTTGAGTATTTAAATATTTGGGTCTGGTTTTCTCTGTCGGTGACCCCATGTACCCATCATCCCTAAACTTTCTACAGTGGATATATTTAATTTATCACAAATATTTAAGCTATGGCATAAAGATATTTTCTGTGTACTGCTACACCAAACAACACTGGATAACAATTCCAAAATAGGACTGAATGTTGTATCTTCATTTTTCCTGCTGCCTTACGAGACACAGCTCTTGGTGAGAAGCCTCCCCTTTGTGATTTTTCTAGAACTATTCTACTGCATTAAATTCCAGTCCTTCCCCTGCTGCCTTTCTTCTGGCAGCTCATTTTTAAATCAAAGATTTCATTGATGAATTTTTAAAAGCACAATTCATAATTACAAATGATTTCAACTACAAAAGTGAAGAGTCTTTTGTGACAAAGAGAACCAGAAATGAAAAGCTGGTACAAAAAGCCCTTCATGTGTTGCATTTCCATAAAGTGCAGGATAATAGGGATTCTATTCACTTCAATACAAATCAGAGAGGAAATCCTGTTTTGAAAAAAAACGTCAAAAAAATGAAAATGGGAGATAAATTCTCGCCAAGAATAATACTCTTGGGAGGTAATGTTGTATTCAATACATCACAAAGACCTCAGACTCAGTATTCGAAAACAGGGGATTCTGATTCCAGCTTCGTGTGTTAAGGCTGGTCACTTATACTCATTGAGGCAGCTTACCTGTAAATTAAGGCGTGAGACCTGCTAGCTCTTGAGTCAGGTTAAGGTCTAAGAGTCTATTAAATTTATCCACTGGTGTGCGTGTGCGTGTGCGTGTGCGTGTGCGTGTGTGTGTGTGTGTGTGTATGCACCCGTGTGTATTTTCTGCATTTTCTATATAGATATACAGATATGTCATTAAAAACATCACCATCAACTACAAGTGACTTTTCAATTTCCTCTACTTTGCTTAAATGTTTATCTTTCTAAAAATAGGTAGAAATAGTTCAAAATCAGGTCATACATTGGGGCCTATTAAAAGATGAAAGTCTAATTTACTTTTTAAACCTAAGTATCATTAGGTAAATTTAACATTGCATTGTTTAAACATTTCACCTAATACATAATTAAGTTGGTACACTAACAAAGTTATCAGGAAAACATATGGCAGTGTGAATAATCTTTACTATATCTCAGATATGTGCTGGGGAAAGCACATGGTTACTATCCTAGTCAACAATGCTCTCACCTATTTCACATGACAGCAACAGAAAATTTGCAGTATTCATTAACAGACACCTAGGTGTCTATTTGAGATGAATGATAAATGCAGTATGATATACAGTTATTACTGCTAATAATAATAAGTATTATAATAAAACTAATGACTTCTCTCATTAGTTTCCAACACTACGAGAATAAGCCACCCACTTAAATCTGAAACTTGTCTTAAGGATAAATCCTTCAGAAGTATTTGAAGCTTTATCCTAAGGCAAATATTATTTTCAAAAATGAATGTATATAATATATTTAAATAATTATAAGTTGGAAAT
Organism: Globicephala melas; assembly: GCF_963455315.2. Lineage (NCBI taxonomy): Eukaryota > Metazoa > Chordata > Mammalia > Artiodactyla > Delphinidae > Globicephala > Globicephala melas. The sequence goes on along the minus strand of NC_083326.1, from coordinate 8,701,963 downwards.
CTGTTTTCAACAGAGAACAGGGAACAGAGTGACAATTCTATTTTACGCTGCAACAATAAAGACCCAGCAGGACAAGATTACAGAACATCAGTGCAACTTACACAGAGATCCTGACTGAAAACTAATCTGAATCATTTCAGACAATTTTCATGACAAGACTAGATATAAAAACAAGCCTAGCATGTTTACATAAATTACAAACGGTGGCCCAGTTGGAAGGCCAGTACTGTGTGTGTGTGTGTGTGAGAGTGTGAGAGAGAGAGAGTGTATGTGTATACAATGAATCCACATGCATTAGTACATATGTGATCATGGGTACATGGCACCCTCTACATGTCACAGTATATCTGCCACCTCTCCGCTATCAATAGAACATATAAGTATCTCCAAAGAAGACAGCAGCTAAGCTCTTGTACAACATGACATATTGTATCAGCTCAGATTTCAGTATTTCAAATTGTTCCCTGGAAATAATTCACTAAATAACCTAGGCAGTCAAAGCACAGATCCATAAGGCTCAGTAGAACCCATCCTTTAAATGTTAGTGCCATACAATGAATATCTGATAAGTACACCATTAATAAACCTTGGTGTGACATAACTGATATCATGGATGTTTAATGACAATTCCAAATGGTGCAGCACATGGCATCTGCCCATCCCTCAATCATCATGCAGGCTGCCCCTGCACCATGAGATGGGTACAATTGGAAAGGCAAAGTCTGATCTTCATTAGTGGCTATCATAAAAGGCGTTCATTACAAGACAAATGGTTATGGCCTGGCTTTATTCATTAAGCATGCATTTCTGCAGACCAAAGTCATTGAATAAAATGGCCAGTAGCTTTTAAACTACACAAAAACCTTAATGTCTCAGAAATAAGATTCCACCTTTATTTCATGCCTTTAACCCCGTTATCTTGAGAATGTACAGCAACTGAATTTAAAGTGTTGCTAAATACTGACTGCACTTCACATACAAGAATGTTTCCCTCTAACCCCTTGCTTTGTGACTGTCATAAAAAACTGATTTTTCTTTCCTCTCATCCAACCACCTCAAATTCAGCTTAAACATATTCCCAACTTTGAAAGAGCATAACTCCAGAACACGGATAGGTCAACTACAGAAGCAACAGGACTCACAGGAATGAAGTGGTTTGCATCCTGAAAGAGAAGAGCTGGCTACAGAACAGGTCAATAGAAATCCTTTATTCTCTTATCACTAAATCACAAGTAGGAAATAAACTAATCATCCATGCTCAGTCATTCCGAGTCCTTCTTTATTTTGGGGTCAGGAAGGATGCTTGAAATATGACATGTCCACATAACAGTTCCCTGTCTAGCTCTGACTGTTACAGTGAGAAAAATGTCTTCTTGGAATACCAGCTTTAAAGTGTAAAAAAGTAGACTAAAGAAGGAATCCCTAGAATTTTTTCTTACTTTTTCACATGTACAGTATTTTGGAGCCAAAGAACTCTAAAACAAGATTAGTAAATTTTGTAGTGATTTATGGAAAAAATACTTTCTAGATAGTTTGATACATTGGAGCCCATGAAAGCAAAAAATAAAATCCACTCATGAAGAAGACATATGTCTCAGTGCTCACAAAATCATCTTGAGATAACTTTGTTAAATAAAGCAAACATGTATATGTACTGCATGACCCACAATGAGGTGCCAAAGATTAATTTTATAATACCAGAGAATATTCTGGCAATGAGTCAAATTTTTCTCCCTCATTCTGCTGTATACTATTTTTGTTTTGTGGTCACTAGCAGAAATAATTACATTGTTAAATTAATTCCACTTCTATTGACCACGGTCACTAGACAGTTCATCAACTTACTGTATTAATATAAAAGAGGAAGCTTGACCCTCACCTTGTCTAAAATACTTTTATTTGTAATGTTATTACTGCATTTACTGGTAATTACTTTGATCCTTTACGAGGATGCTACTGATTCTTCAAGCATGCCTTTCAACTGGAGCATTAACAAACATTTAGCTGTAAAGGTTAATTTCATTTCTAACATTTTTAAGGACCCTGACACTAACTCTGACCATAATATTTCCAATCCCCACGAAGCATAAAAGCATTTCCATAGTTTATTGTCTGTACTCCCACTGTAACGGCAAGGCTGTTGGCATTAGTCAGAGAATCATGGCATACAATTCCTACACCAACTAAAAATACCACTAGACTATTCAGATGATTCATTTTGCATTAGTGCAGTTGTTTCCAAGTGTGTTTCATCTAGTTTCTTCTTGTTGTAGCACTAACCATTAAACTCTACATTATGAATTTAATGTATAAAGTTGAAATTCCTTTATTAAGTCCTGCTATGAATTTTATGCTCATTTTGATTCATTTTATTAAACTTAGATTACTAACACAGATTGAGAGATAATTCTAATTGAACTTATTTTTTGTTTTGTTTTTCAAATTCAGGAACCTCCATCAATATGTTTCAATGTACCCCTTCTCTCATATTTCAGCTGAGCTCTCTTTGCCAATTGCCCTTCATTCACATCATCTATTTTTCCTCCCTGATCATTCAAAGGCAGTGGATAACTATCTTCGGAGACATTGGGTCTTTACTCAAGACCTACTACTATTTTGAAGATGTCTCCTCTCTTTTGCTTCCCAAGTCCCAAGCAGATTGGACTCTGTCAGTGACCAGCTAAAGAACGCAAAGGACACATTTCTTTCTCCATGAGTAATGGTTTCTACATGTATAAAATGATGAAGCTTGACAAGAACTCAGGGATTCTAAATGAATCGGAACTGGCCCGTGGCCTTTAATTCCCTATGTTATATCAAGACCCAGGCACAGACCAGGACTTTTGGTGGAACAGTTAAGAATGGCTGAAGTGGAAATCTCAACTTCTATCCTTAATAATTCTGTGATCCTGGGCAACTTACTTAACCTCTGTACGCCAGTTTCCTCAATTGTAAAATGGGGTTATTCATTCCTATTCCATAGGGTTTGTTGTGAGGATTCAGATTAGCAAATATGTTTAAGGTGTTGAGACAGTGCACAGCACATGGTCAGCACTAAATGAATATCACCTAATTTGAGTCCCTAAGAATTGAAAAAACTACAGTATCCTCCATCCTCACCCCCTCTTCCATATGTAAGTCAAAAACAAAATCCTGATCTCTCCATATGGTGACTTTAGGAGGGTTTAGTTTAACTAATAATTGAAAAAGCAAATTTTTTTAAAAGTGAACTTTTAATTTTCCTGCCCCGGCTCTGCTGGTGCTCTAAGCCAGAACTTCCTGAGCACGTGCCGTGTCGTATCCATGTGCTGTGAATCCATGGCAGGTGGGCTGTGCCTCAGTGTCGCACACCACTAGTACGATTCTCTGCATGTGTTGTGACATCAATCACTGTTCTGAGCACTTTCTTAGATTATTTTTGAAAAACCTAGTACTGGCAACACCGGCAGCCCACACTCACCAATTCCTGAAACAGTTACCCCCTCTGCAGATGTAAATGCATCTGCCCCATTTGGATGAATGTGGGTGGGAAATTAGGAGCAGAAAAGGAACTGCTGAAGACGATGATTAATCAGATCACCTCCACCCCCAGCAGGAAAGAGGATACTGAAAACATGCTTATGAGTGAGTAATACAGGGCAAAAAGAATACAGAAGTTACTTTCAAAAAAGACTAGCAACAGGATAAAAAAC